>NC_091163.1:36395940-36455940 GCF_040958095.1 Procambarus clarkii
CCCAACTCACACGCGTGAAATAAAAGTGGCGGTGTTTCGGTCCATGTTTGAGCTTCATTGAGGGTCTGGGACAAGTCCAAACGTCATCACTTCTATTTCATTTCACATGTGTGGCTTGGCTTACATGAAGCAAGATATAACCACTTGTAGTCATGATAATTTGTTTTGAGAGTTCATTCATTGGGCTTGTTAAGGAAGGATTTGCTGCGTTTCTTCGTCTCACTTGCTTTGGGACATCATTTGACCATCTCTCTCTCTGTGGTGGGTGGTGGATGGTTATTTTGGAATATTTTCTTTTATTTTGGCTTTCTAACATTATCTTAGATATATTATCTTAATATTTCTTTATTCCAAGCTTCCTTTTTGCATTGAACTAACCTGGGAATTAAACTTTCATGTTTTTCCAGCCTTTGCACTTGCTGCTGGTGCAACTAACGGAGCTTATTGCAGGTATTGAGTGATAGTTGGATGTGCTGCTGGTGCAACTAACGGAGCTTATTGCAGGTATTGAGTGATAGTTGGATGTGCTGCTGGTGCAACTAACGGAGCTTATTGCAGGTATTGAGTGATAGTTGGATGAGAAAATCTTAATGTAGATCATTGAATTCACGTACAAAATTTTGTACCAAATATGTTAAGACTTGAAAAGATTTTGGATTGTTATATTTTAAACTTGGAGGTAATTGCAGAGACTAAGTCACAGTGATGTGGCTGAATCAAATAATCCAACCTACATGTATGAAATTAAATTATGTAGAGTGATCATTTTTCTGTCCAATCTGAACCCAAATGACGGTGATGAAGGTCCAAAATGGACCCAAATGTCATCACATTGATTTCATATGTGTAGGTTAGGTTATTTATTTAGGATAATTAATTGAATTGATTTATTTTCAGTTTATTTATCATTTTATTCATATTTGATGTGGTCTGTCAGGTGTTGAGTGACAATATTAGTTTGGTCATTACACATGCATTATATTGATAAATACAGTATACAAAAACAGTTAATTTGCTCCTGTAATAAATACACCAATTGTGCTTGTGAGAGAAATTGATTTCACTTTAAAGAGAAAGGAAATAATTTGTTTAATGACGAAGCTTTTCATTTGCTTGAATTGCTGCTCTCCGTTACTATGTCAACATTCATCATAATGTTATTTTAACATTTAATTAAATATGGTTATGGACATCAATGGCAATGATGGTGATAAACATGAGGCTGAAACAAATACCCCAACTCGTGCAGCCACTCTTGTTCTGACACGATGTAATGAAGGTCCACCGCTGACCCCCAATCTTCGTCACTTTCATTTATTGTGCGTGAGCTGGGTTATTATCGGTCATTTCTAAAGCTAAGGCAATATTAACGATTATGACACCGGAGAGTGAGGCAGTCTCGTCTTGTTTACATTATAATGTTTGAAGGTTTTGACAGTGTGCAGTACTGTGTACACGTGGAGAATATACAGTACTGTAATAGTAGAAGAAAACACTGTATTAACAATTAATTGAAGAGAAATTGTAAGCAATTGTTTTTTAGTTCATCATCCATTACTTTATTTCCCACTTTCATGGGGTTGGGATGCCCATGGCATGAAAGCCCAGCCCAGGCTTCATATTCAGCCCAGAGAGAGAGAATAGGAATAATACAGTCAAGGATATACTTTATTTTAAAGTAATCACACTAATGTGACTACATCAATGAGAAAATCCGTGTGAGCAGTAACTCACTGCTCACACAGTAGAAGCGTGTGTGAGGGGGAACACCCACCGCAGGTTCAAACCCTCATCACTGCTCCTACAGAGTTTCTCATAGTCAAGGATGCTACAAATATTACAAATTATAACACTCAAAAGTTTGTTATATAGCATGAGAGTTCAATAAGCATGGCCTCACCAGCACCATACTGCTTCATATGACCAGGGGCCAGGATTCGTCAAGCATTTACGTCTCCACTTATGAAACTGGAACACCTTTCCTCAATCGTGGCAGTTGGTTCTGTACTTATTAAATAGTATACGAGCTTGCCAACTTCACAACCCGTGTCATTATTACTGTACCATAGTGCTTCACCGCTCATAAACTGTTTAATAAGTATAAATAGTACAAGTGGTTGGGCACCATTCCACTTGTACTGGTCGGTACAGCAACGACCTCGCTTCTTGCAGAGTTGGTGTTGAATTGCCGGTGGTCCTTACGGGTGAACACTTATGTAGTACTGGTCAGTACAGCAATGAACACAGTTCTTGCAGGGTTAGGGCTCGGTCATTGATTGTCCAAGTGTGTTTGGCACTGTTCCATCACTCTGTCTTCTTATCTTGGCTCCTCATCCTTAATATCCCTTACAAGTGTTATATAGTCATATTGGCTAAGCAGTTCTCATAATTATCTTAGCGCATTTAATTAATATAATTGTTCATGTTCTTTGAATTTTTGTCATTCTGTATGCTTGTCTTCCATTTTTTCTAATTTTTCTGTCATACATTCATGCTACTTAGTACAATACAAGCAAAGCGTGACTACTTCAGTCCTTAAGTACTTGAACAACTGTGTGTGAGTTTACTTAATGTTGAGCCACCACCATTGTGTGTAGCGAGGCTAGCCACTCACAGGAATTAACAATGTAAAATGCCTAGAGCAACAGGCACAGGATCTTGAAGATCTTGCCAGATATAGGTCATGTCTGATCTCTGGTGGTGCAGGGAGATCAGAGTAATCGGTTCATAACAATTTAAAATTTTTGATAGGACTAGTACATAGGGGAAAGATTCTTTTGTGGAACTGATTCGCCAGTTTGCAATGTGAGGTAGAAAGGATTTCTTAAAACACCATGTGCCAAACATATAAATTAATTCACTAAATTAGAACATAAAAATACAAATACTGTATATATACAATGGAAATGGGGATACAATGGTACTTCGCTTACAGAACCTCCCTCTTTACAAATTTTTTGGGTTACGAGCTCAGTTTCTTCATAAAATTTGAATCGGTTTATGAACTTTCTCACTTTGCGAGTTTGTTGATACATATATGGGTTGAGCGAGCGCGTGGTTCCTGGTGGCATGGGCGACCACGCTTCAGTTTACCAGTGCCTCCCGCCTAGTGACGATCGCTCTTGAATTCTTTGTAAAGAATTTCATTTGTTTTTCAGCTTTTTTGGTTTCTAAACATGAAAGTAATTATTATATACCATGCCATGGGTCCCAAGAAAGTCAGTGGTAAGGTTCAACCAAAGAAAATAGTTGAGTAGAGGCAGTCCCTTCCTCATTAAGAAAATGTGTGAAGTATGGGAAGAACTGCAAAGTTTGTTGAAAAAACTCGCCCAGATAAAGCTGAACCAGGCCGTAGCATTGACTTTTTGAATGACAATGTGATGTCTTCCTTCAGACAAATGCTAAAATGTAGGGAAAACAAGTGTCTTTAGACAGATTCTTAATAAGACAAGAAAACAGTGAGCCACAACCAGGTCCTAGTGGTCAGAAACTGCGAATGGCTCATTAACCCTCAAACCGCTACAAAAAAAATTCCAAAAAGTTCTTTCGTCTTATAGAAGTGTTTTTCATTCCCTGATCACTGAAAAAATAACAAAAAAATCGTAGGTGGCATATTTTAGTGGCAATAGGGTAAAAAAGTGTGGCAAAAGAGGGGTGTTGACAGAGCCTTCGCCAGATGAGGTCTACTCCGCTCGAGCTGTCAGGCGGCAGTTGCCACAAATATATTATTACCTAATTATTTCAATGTCTCTGATTGATTTTTTCTTAGTATTTTGCAGTAATATTATTCAATACAGTGAATTGTGATATATTTATATAATAAAATGTGTGAACCATTGCTGTACTCAAAATTATGGTGTGCATATTAGTGATTCAATTATTATGTTCATAAAAATAAACATATAGTTTTGCTGTTATTACACTATATACACAGGTTATATATAAGTATCTGCATGTTTTGTACACCATAACGAAATACTAAGTTGGTATTGTCAGTCAAAATGCAACGAGGAGTGACCACCACACACCAGCCAGCCACTCGTTGCCACTCCCTTCCTCAACAATAACTCACTCGCCCTCATTCTCCTCCCATAATACTGTTTTTGCATTTATTCACTATACACACAGACGTTATATATAAGTATTTACATGTTTTGTTCACCATAACTGTACATCTAAGCTTGTATGGTGAGTAAAGGCACAAAGATATAGCTACTCACACAGTCGGGTGGTGGCGGCCGCCCTCAAGGCCAGACGCACTAATATTTCTCCTCCAACAATACTGTTTGTGGTGTTATTACGCTATATACACACATTATATATAAGTATCTACCTCTTTTATTCACAATACTTGTACAAATAAGCTGGTATGGTGGCCAAAGACCATAGTGGTCACCAGTAAACAACATGATAAGTCATGTAGACGACGCCACCGCCCTCCCCAAAATGGCGGCTCCCAACCTACTCCTATTGCTGTTATTACACTCTATACACACGTTATATATAAGTATCTACATTTGTGTTCACCATAGCAAACCACTAAGCTGGTATGGTGAGTGCAGTCAATAAAAGGTGGCCCCACAGTCAGAAGACGACGCCACCACCCTCCCTCCCACAGCACTACTCCTCCCTTCATGGAGCACAGCGCTAAATATCACCACAATCCTGCTATTATCAGAATCCTGGTCAGTTTTATCACAGTCAGGGGGTCTTCTGTAATACTATCATCACTAAATAATAGCAGGAACATATTTATTATGGCATTTGTAGGCAATGCTGTGGTCACTAGCTGAACAGCGGTGCTGTGAGCTCGTGCTGTGTGTGTCAGCCTTGGTGGCTTGCTCAATACTGACGCTCTCACACCCAAGAATGTTGGCCTGGATTTTTTTTCTAGGTGGCATCTGGCAACTATCGGTCGTGGCTGCACTATAGCTGCCCCTATCCCAGGCGGGGCATTTAAATTATAGCGCTAGACACAAAATCATATATATATATGACATGCGCGGTTTCGGTTTTGTCACTGAAAGCATATATATATGATTTGCGCGGTTTAAGGGTTAAATCAGCTATGTTTCATTGGATCTGTAAACCCACTTACTTGGATAACTGTGGTAATTCTAGAGCTAATACTAATATTAACTCTAGGCATAATACTATGCCTGCAAAACGTAGGAGAGAGAACAAATCCACAAGGGCGGTGACAAGGATTCGAACCTGCGTCCGGGAGTATCCCAGACCCTGCCTTAATCGACTGAGCTACGACTTTTTGTTCATTTGATGCATCACGTTAGTGTGATCTCTGTGTGTAGTTACGTAGGAGAGAGTATCCCAGAAAAGTCATCACTGCCTTATGTTATAATGGAAGGGGACTTCCCTTCCAAACACTAGCACCTTCCCCCCCCCCCCCCCCCTCCTCACCGTCTTCCATACGGCATCATTAAAGGTAAACTATAACTTGTACATACTATAGTACAACAATAATGTGTATTATGTATGAAATGTATTTTGAAGTGAATATTTTTGGGAGTGTGGAATGGATTAATTAAATTTACGTTATTTCTTATGGAAAAATTTGTTTTGGTTTGCAAATTTTCGGTTTATGAGCCGTTTCTGAGAATGGATTAAATACGAAAACCAAGGTACCAACACAGTCCAGCAACCAGGAGACCTGGTCGATGACCGGGCCGCGCGGGACGCTAAGCCCCGGAAGCACCTGAAGGTAACCCACTGTAATTGTCTTTATTTTAAGAGGTGTCATAGGCAAATCTATGCACAGTATTGTCTCTTGACGATGATATGCTGGTGATGAATTGCAACCCAAACTTAACACACTGGTAATATGACCAACTAAAGCAATAATGGCTGCCTCAATACCACTGCTATATGCAAAGGGACAATTTGGAGCTCAAAGCGATACCCGGAAAACTATTTGCATGCACAATAAAACTGGAGTGTTGTAATTATATACACCCTGCATGGGTCCTTGCTAGAAATGGCCGCACCAGATCTTAGACAAGAAACACCACCTCACCGCACCTAAGTTGCACTTAGCACCACAAAATTTTGAGTGATAAGAATGTGCAAATAAACAGTTACATGTACTTACTCTTGAGCCGGCTCACACTCGCCCACGCGCGCACACACTCGCATGTTTTCTATCAGCATCTTGATAAAGGGATCCCACACCGTCACTGCTTCTACTCGACTGATGCACGAGAGTTAAATAGATCACAGTAGTTTACTCTAGTGTTACTGTGATGTAAGGAGTGACAGAACTATTGAGCTCTGGAGGAGGTCACATCTGGTTCCCAGTGTCCCCTTCCCAGGAATGACGAGATGGAGCTCAAATCGAGTTGCTGAACTCATGCCTCGTGTCATATTAAAGCCTTCCCACAGAGCACCAATCAGAATGCAGTTTTAACCATACACATGCATCTGATTGGTTGAACTCTAGGCTTCACTGATGTGACTTAGAGAGGGAGGAGAGGGTTTTCTCAAAATTGTCGGTGAAGGTAAGGTCACACGCAACCCTTACTGACCTGCCACACTTAACAGCTAAACTTGGGTGGTGGGAACCTTCCTCCTTTTCCCCAATGATTATACAGACGAGTTGTATAAACTGCCACCTGCTAGTATATAGCAGATGGCAGTTTATACAACTTGCACCATTGTATGGTACAATGGTACATAAACTGCCTTAATTAAAATAGTTACCACCGAGAATAATGCTGACATACCACCCAGTCCCAACACTAGGCTCAAAACCTAAGTGATATCATATCCCTTATATACTGATAACCACTGATAAAATCAAACATTATTCAGTCATTTGATATATGGCTAACATTATTTCTGTTAGTTGGCAGTTGGGCACCTGGGCTAATTGGCATTTATTGTGTTGATAGTTGGAAAAAACAAGTGCTTCCCAGCGAACACACAATGTAACAACAACACTTGTTTACAGCTACAATGTTTTTAACATAAAAATACAAAGAAATGTGGTTTCATTGTATGTATACAGTGGTAATATATAGGCAGAGTTATTCAGCAATTCTCAATAGGGAGGCCAGGAGGACAAGCTGCCAGAGAAAACCTGTCATCAAGAAGTGCAGCTCAAGACCCCAAGCATCAACATCACGGGGAGGAAATGATGGACCATTGATGGGACCGTGGTAGACTACTGTTCCAAGCCGAGGAGAATGGTTCGTTACAACTCCAGCAAGACCTCAAGCATGAACATCTCCAGAAGGAAATGGACCATTGATGGGACCGTGGTAGACTACTGTTCCAAGCCGAGGAGAATGGTTCGTTACAACTCCACCAAGACCTCGAGCATGAACATCTCCAGAAGGAAATGGACCATTGATGGGACCGTGGTAGACTGCTGTTCCAAGCCGGGGAGAATGGTTAGTTACGGCTCCAGCAAGACCTCGAGCATCAACATCTCCAGAAGGAAATGGACCATTGATGGGACCGTGGTAGACTACTGTTCCAAGCCGGGGAGAATGGTTCGTTACAACTCCACCAAGACCTCGAGCATGAACATCTCCAGAAGGAAATGGACCATTGATGGGACCGTGGTAGACTACTGTTCCAAGCCGAGGAGAATGGTTCGTTACAACTCCACCAAGACCTCGAGCATGAACATCTCCAGAAGGAAATGGACCATTGATGGGACCGTGGTAGACTGCTGTTCCAAGCCGGGGAGAATGGTTAGTTACAGCTCCAGCAAGACCTCGAGCATCAACATCTCCAGAAGGAAATGGACCATTGATGGGACCGTGGTAGACTACTGTTCCAAGCCGGGGAGAATGGTTCGTTACAACTCCACCAAGACCTCGAGCATGAACATCTCCAGAAGGAAATGGACCATTGATGGGACCGTGGTAGACTACTGTTCCAAGCCGGGGAGAATGGTTCGTTACGACTCCAGCAAGACCTCGAGCATCAACATCTCCAGGAGGGAATGATGGACCATTCATGGGTCCGTTGATGGATATGAGGATACTGTATGCTGAAGAGAAGTGATTATCATGACTTGGCAAGAAATCGGTGGAAATGGCTTGATTCAATGGGCATGGGAAAGTCAACAGTTTATATGAAATACTTGTATTTCCACTTAATATGGAAAAGTTTGTGAAATATTTGCATATTCAATGCTGCCTCACATGCAACTCTTCTCTGAAATACATACTTATAGATCATATTATTTTGTGCCAAGAACTGTGAAAGTTACCATGGCAAAATGCATCTGTTCATCACAATATTGTGTTGTAAATCAGTAGCAACTGAACATTATGAACAAGGCAGCTGAAATGAACAAGAGGAGTTTGAAAAGCGAGAGGGAGTTTTATGCAAACGCTTTCCTACTAAAGAAGACGAGCCATTGAGGTTCGTCCAGTCGTCATATTTCCAGCCAAGACATGTAGCGCCTGATGATACCTTCTGGAAATTTATTAGGTTTATATTATAGTATGATAACATTGATATATTTCACACAGAAATCACATTAACGTGATATGCATCTGTGAGAAAATCCACTGGCAATGCCGGGGTCGTAGGTTCGTGTCCACCTTGTAGCCCTGGTGGATTTTCTCATTGACATGATTGTTAGTGTAAATGGATTAGTATTTGTAATTGTGATGTATACAGTTTGCTATAGTGGCAGCGAGATGTATGTCGCCTGTACGTGCCGTTAAAAGCTCGACCCTTTGATAATAATTTTGACAGGCTTCCTAGATGTAAATTATTTGGGTTTGAAAAGTTGTTAATAAAAATCAGACCGACATACATCTTTGAAGAGAAATGCTAGTAGGGAAATAAAAAAATATAATTACTATACAGTATTTACTGGCAGATAAGATGTAAATTTTTCAAAAGAAAAAATTTATAAAAAAAAATTAGCCTGCATCTAATGCGCTTGGAAGGGCACTTGCACTGTAAACGTGGAGTGCCAATCTAGTATGATGAAGCATACTTAGTGTTTTCCAGAAAATAGCCTTGTAAAATAAATGCATCGTATACACTGGCAATTATGGTACATGTGGCATTATTGGTAGGACCCTCGGCTAAACTGTGGTTGTCTTACATGTTACTGCAGTATTGACTTACAGGTACATAGAAAGATTGTGTTATATACGTTTTTATTTTGCAATGCTGTTTATGCCTCCGGTAAGACGGTAATACATTCTTCGACTGTAAAATATAAACGGGATGTAAAATGGTGTGCACACTTGTCCACATTTGTTTATGTATGTGCATGCACAGCATGTACACATTTGTTTGTTCTTGCATGACATGTACACAATTGTTTATGTATGTGCCTGTAAATGTGTACACTTTTGTTTATATTTGTTCCTGCATGACAAGTACCTGTGTTTATGTATGTGCTTGCACGACCTGTACACATTTGTTTGTGTATATGTGATATGTACACATTTGTTTGTATGTGTGTAGAGATGTACATGTGCGTGTTAGGTGTGGTGAGCCAGTAACTCATCAGTTGGGTGATGCTTCTCAATGGATTCCTTGGAGGCACAAAAGCATCGTCTTTAGATACAAGGAGGAATGTTTACAATATATTTAGATGCACTACAGTATTTTTATTTGAGAAAGTTTCCATACATCATCCATACCTACACCCATACATATATCCATCTATACATGCATACGTGCATGCATCATACATATATACATTCTGCATACTTAAATCAGTGTTTTTTATCATTGTTGTGTATGTGTGTAAAATAAATAAATAAATAAATATATAATATATACTGTGTATATATATATAGCAGGAACCTCGAGTGACGAGTGACTCCAGTTAGAAGCATTTCGCGTAACAAGCGAGCCACTCGCAGAAAATTTGTCTCGACTGACGAGCTTTCGCTCGATTAACGAGCAAAGCACATGGTGCTTCCTAGTTCCCACTGGTTCTCGGACGCCTCTGACGACAGTTGTTGTCGTTTCTCAAGACGAGAGTTTCACATGACGAGCTCGGTGCCGGAACGGATTATATTCGTTAATCGAGGTGCCACTATATATATATTTACATATACAGTAGTATTATAATTTATTTTTTAACATTGTAGTTTATCAAATTTTGTTCTCTATTCATTTTTTATTAAATATAAGATAGACATGTTTATCTAAGAGACATAAAATGTAGTTTAGTTTCTCTGTAAAGTATTTTATGGCACTGTTGATTATTGTAGCAAATAAGTTGTCTGTTTGCATGTTATAAAGAGTTGTATACTTGTGGTGACATATAACCTCGTCTACCACTACCTAGTGAAATAAAATGTAGCCATTAGGAAGCTACGATGTCTTCATTTGTCTCCTTTTTTGGCATTGTTGATTTTATAAGCTATTCAAATAGTCTCAAAAGTCTTCTGTTTTGCCAAAGAAATTTCTTGTTTACCATGTTATATGGAAAGCCATAAAGGGGTCCCTCGGATAAAGCCATAAAGGGGTCCCTCGGATAAACCATAAGAGTTGCAAGTTAGGCGTGCAGAGAATGCCATAATGATGTGGCTGAAAGCAAGTAATGCAGCCCATATACATGAAATGTCTGCATTGGGTTATAAGGTAAATATATTTTTTCTACTGGCATTTGGTATTTGTGAAACCTGGTCAAACCCAATGAGAATTGAGCACAACCTCTTCGTTCAGAATTCCTGTTCAGGACCAGTGGATTACGTGGCTTGCCAGGCTGTGGTGAGTATGTGGGCCTGCGGGCCGCTCCAAGCAACAGCCTGGTGGAACAAACTCTCACAAGTCAAGCCTGGCCTCGGGCCGGGCTTGGGGAGTAGAACTCCCAGAACCCCATCAACCAGGTATCAAGCAGGCTTGCCAGCCCATTGATACCAACTACTCTGCTGGCATACTGTGTATTCATACCCCTTGTATCATGCCCAATTCCCAGTGGGAAATACGTTGTATATGTAATGAAACAGTCTGTTTTGATTTATCACATAGCATTCCCTCGGTAGTATTACTTGCTGCTTTACTGCATTTTTGTTTTTGCTATTTTGATCTCTCTGTTGAATGATATTTTTCCATTTTCGTTCTATGTCTTCCCCCTAAATATGACAACCTATTTGCTCTTAGTTATGACGTACTTTCTATGTTTCCATTCATTACGATATAATCTTTCTCATTATTTATTATTTGTGACTGCTGGATCGAGCTGTTAGTTCTTGGACCCCAATTTTCTAACTGTCATTTGTCTAATTTACCAACTCTTGATCTATTTTTCCTCTATAATATCTACTAAAATTGTGTGTGTGTGTGTGTCACACACACATCCCCAAGATGCAGCCCATAGCAGCTGTCTAACTCCCAGGTACCTATATACTGCTAGGTAAACAGGGCCATTAGATGAAGGAAACCATTTGTTTCTGATGTGACTGGGAATTGGATGCGGGCCCTTAGGACTATGACCCCAAGTGCTGTCCACTTAGCTGCAAGGACCTGAGCTACCCCTAGTTATGACGATCTTTCTGTCTTCCCATAATTTCCTACTTTGTGGTGGTTGCAAGGAGCAATGTGCCTGTGGGGGCACCCCAGTCTCTGACCAGACCTCCTTGTTGGTGGTCTTTACAACAAAGCCTGGACAACCACGCCATCAACCAGGCCTGGACAATCAGACCTTGTTGTATGCAGAGGTGCAGACACAGCTGTTCACAGCCTGGTTGATCAGATATCCTTTGGAGATGTATGTATATCTAGCGCTCTCTTGAACACAGCGAGAGGCCGGCTGGTTATCCCCCGGTACACTTAGAGGGAGAGTGTCAGGCTCTTTGATATTGATAGAATTGCCTTTTAGCATACTTATGGCTCTTTTGTGCTTCACTGGGGCTATTTTGCACCTTCTGCCATGCCTCTATTTTTCATGTCAAGTTATTTCTGCATACATATTTGGAAGCATTCCCTCAAATATTTTGTGTGTAAATGATTATGTATCTCTCTTGCATGCAGTCTAAATAATACAGATTTAAAATTTTTTAGTGGTTCCAATAACTTAGATGTTTTACAGAGTGGATTTGGGAAGTAAAATATGTTTGCACATTCTCCACATCAGCAATTAGTCCAGCTTTGAGTGGGGCTGTTATTATGCAACAATATTCCACCCTAGAGAGCACTAGTGTTTTAAAAAGTATCATCGTTAGTATGGCATCTCTCGTTTAAAAGATTCTCGTTATCCAGCTTGTCATTCTTCTTGCCGTTGTGACAGCTTCTTTATTATTTTCTTGAAAAGTAAGGTCTTCCGACATGATTACTCCCAAATCTTGTATATTTCTTTTTTGTTCTATAGTTATGACATAATCTTTCTGCCTTCCCCTAGTTATGATCAATCTTATTCTACCATCCCGAACATGTGAAAATGAAAGTGACAATTTCTGCCTGTCTTGCAAACAAAATGATCTGAATGAACTTGAGCTGAAATGAACTCAAGCTGAAACAAACTGTTATGGAATGGCCAATGATTTTCAGTTGCAGTTCCATGCTGACAAGTGTAGGGCTCTAAGCATAAAAAGGAAACATTGATACCAGATATCAGATAAACAATTGTGTAATTATTAAATCAATTTGGGGAAAAGAGAATGATGATTAGTCAAGATCTAAAACCTAGGTTACTGTATGTTGTAAATGGTTCTAATACAGACATGGGTATTATTTGTAACAAGTTGTAAAAAATAGTTACAATTCTGGTTGGACAGAACAGGTCTACAATAGTGTAAGTAAAACTTACATGATTTGATGTACAGTACTGTAAATTGAAAAACATTTAGTTTACAGTTTGGGTGGCGTTACATATTGGTAAAACACTGTTCAGCAGTAACAATAACAGCAGTAGTAACAGTAAAAGTACTAATTGCATATCATTCAGTTGGATAATCAGAGATTTGACCTTGGGCCTCGACCAGGCCTGGTTGATAGGACGATGGTCTCGTACTTTCCAGGCCCTAGTTCAAATCTACGATGAGTCAGGCAAATGAAATGTTACATATTACCAAGGTTACTGTAATTGCATGTTATAGAATTCATACTTAAAGCATTAATAATGAAAAGTCTAATGTTATCCTTCAACTCTGTCTTGCCCTCGTTACACATTATGGAAAATATGCAGTACAATGAACAAATCCACAGGAGCATTGATGAGGGTTCGAACCTATGTGCTGGGTGTTCCCAGACGCGTTCTAGTCAACTGTACCACAACATGGTAAAGGAATGACAACCTGGAGGGCTACTGCACCCCCACGAGGATCCCCAGGCTTCCACTGAAGCCTAACCTGGGTGTTCACACAATTTCCCCTATGCACTCTGGCTCTGTCGTCCACCTCTGACTTCAGTACACACACAAATCACAATAACGTGATACATCAAATGAACAAATCCACAGGAGCATTGATGAGGGTTCGAACCTATGTGCCGAGTGTTCCCAGACGCGCTCTAGTCAACTGTACCACAACATGGTAAAAGAATGACAACCTGGAGGGCTACTGCACCCCCACGAGGATCCCCAGGCTTCCACTGATGCCTAACCCGGGTGTTCACACAAACCCAATTGTATAGTTATCCAAATTGTTATTTTTAATGAATGTAAATGCTCACTCGAGAGTATTTGCATAGATATGTTATTCTTAGGAAACTCAGAGTTAGAGGGAACATGATTGAAGAGTAGACATGAACAGAAGGGGTTTACCAAATGAGATATAGAGTTTTAAAATTATCAAACCAAGAGAGAGCATGACATAACAGATTGAAATTGGGAAAGTGTAGATTTTAAGAGGAAATAGGTTATGATTGGTTTGGAAATAGGGTTGTAGATCTGTGAAACATGTTAGCAAGTAATATCATAGAAGCTTACTCATCGGAAAGTTTTCAAGGAGGAGTTGAATAGGTACACAAGTGGGAGTTGTTAGATACAAGATGCCACCCATGATGGTGCAGGTAATAACATTTAATTTGCTTGAATCATCCGAGATTTCAACTTGTGCCTCGAAAGTATAAGATCGACCGACCAGGGCCATCGATGTCCGCAACAAAGTAGGGTCTTGAAAGTACCTAAATCTAACCTGGATCACCACTGAGGTATTCTTGATATTCAAGACGATGGTGGTGTACTCGAGACTCCTTAGTTCGAATCTCTGATGATCCAAGTGAATGAAATGGTTAGATATACATACTACTAACTAGGAGCTGCCTCTTGTTAGATAGATTGCCTCGGCTTTACAATGCCAGGTGACTTTGGCTTTAAATGCCAGGTGACCTCGGCTTTACAATGCCAGGTGACCTCGGCTTAACAATGCCAGGTGACCTCGGCTTAACAATGCCAGGTGACCTCGGCTTAACAATGCCAGGTGACCTCGGCTTTACAATGCCAGGTGACCTCGGCTTTACAATGCCAGGTGACCTCGGCTTTACAATGCCAGGTGACCTCAGCTTTACAATGCCAGTGACCTTGGCTTTGCAATGCCAGTGACCTTGGCTTTACAATGCCAGATGAACTCAGCTTTACGAGTGTCAGGTGAAAATTGAACATCCAGACAGCTTCTTTATTAAAGGTGTCCAAAACTGACACTGTAATTGATATAAACACGAGCACAGCAGACCTTGAAATGGAAACTGACAACATGCCCAGGCACTCACATCAGGATCTCAACTCTTGGAATTGCATATTTTATAATTAATAATAACAACAACATTAATAATTAGATAGAAATGTAAAGTACCAGTAGCGTGAGCTCTCGGTGTAATGTGGAGATAGAGCCTGGATACAGGGGCGATACCAGCAGCACTTAAATCTGCAGATATAGCTTCTCTGCACAAGGGAGGTAGTAAAGCTTTGGCTAAAACTAAGACCACTCACACTAACATCACACATAATTAAAGTTTTTAAAAGAGTGAGCAGAAGTAAATCTCCAGTTTTATGGTGAATAATAACTTCCACATTCCTGTCAACACAGGCTTAAAGTGGAAAGGTACTGCCTTTCCCAATTACTTAACTACCATGACAAAATCACAGAAGCATTAAAAGAAAAACAAAATGCAAATTTTGAATACACTAATTTTGCAAAGGGAGTTGACAAATGTGACCATGGAGTGATAACCTGTAAACTAAGATCAGTAGGAATAACAGGTAGAGTATAGTAATGAATATTCAATTTGTTGTCAAACAAAATGCAAAGAGTAACAGTCAAACAAAATTAAGTCCAAGTACAGTAAAAAGCTCTTTACCTCAGGGCGCCCCTTTACCTCTTTACCTTTAGGGAGCCGGTCGGCCGAGCGGACAGCACGCTGGGCTTGTGATCCTGTGGTCCTGGGTTCGATCCCAGGCGCCGGCGAGAAACAATGGGCAGAGTTTCATTCACCCTATGCCCCTGTTACCTAGCAGTAAAATAGGTACCTGGGTGTTAGTCAGCTGTCACGGGCTGCTTCCTGGGGGTGGAGGCCTGGTCGAGGACCAGGCCGCGGGGACACTAAAGCCCCGAAATCATCTCGAGATAACCTCAAGAGGGCACAGTCCTTGTACCACTGCTCTGTACCTCAGGGCACAGTCCTTGCACCACTGCTCTGTACCCCAGGGCACAGTCCTTGCACCACTGCTCTGTAACCCAGGGCACAGTCCCTGTACCACTGCTCTGTAACCCAGGGCACAGTCCTTGTACCACTGCTCTGTACCTCAGGGCACAGTCCTTGTACCACTGCTCTGTAACCTAGGGCACAGTCCTTGTACCACTGCTCTGTACCTCAGGACACAGTCCTTGCACCACTGCTCTGTACCTCAGGACACAGTCCTTGTACCACTGCTCTGTACCTCAGGGCACAGTCCTTGCACCACTGCTCTGTACCTCAGGGCACAGTCCTTGTACCACTGCTCTGTACCTCGGGGCACAGTCCTTGTACCACTGCTCTGTACCTCAGGGCACAGTCCTTGTACCACTGCTCTGTAACCCAGGGCACAGTCCCTGTACCACTGCTCTGTACCTCAGGGCACAGTCCTTGTACCATTGCTCTGTAACACAGGGCACAGTCCTTGCACCACTGCTCTGTAACCCAGGGCACAGTCCTTGTACTACAGCTCTGTAACCCAGGGCACAGGCCTTGTACCACTGCTCTGTAACCTAGGGCACAGTCCCTGTACCACTGCTCTGTACCTCAGGGCACAGTCCCTGTACCACTGCTCTGTACCTCAGGGCACAGTTCTTGTACCACTGCTCTGTACCTCAGGACACAGTCCTTGTACCACTGCTCTGTACCTCAGGGCAGTTCTTGTACCACTGCTCTGTACCTCAGGACACAGTCCTTGTACCACTGCTCTGTACCTCAGGGCACAGTCCTTGTACCACTGCTCTGTACCTCAGGACACAGTCCTTGTACCACTGCTCTGTACCTCAGGACACAGTCCTTGTACCACTGCTTTTCCTCATTCTTATAAGAGATTCAGGCAAAAATACAAATCACAGCTTCATGTTATCATTTGCGAACAATACGGTAATTGGCACGAAGATTACTTCTGTAGAAGACATTGAAAATCTACAAGCTGATATTAATAATGTCACCAATTAGGTAGTGGGAAATAGTGATATTTTATGAAGAATGGAAATATAAGCTACAAGACACAATCACAAATAGGGCGTTTTAAGGTTTCGTGAGGAATTCTCTGCTTATCGAATGTTACGTTTTGAACATTTAAACAGATAGACACCACCAGATCTGAATCTAAAGGCTAGTGGATCTCTACATTTTTAACAGCTTCCAATAGTGTTATTGTTGGTAAACACTAACTGAAAACTAATTTGCGAATAAGTATATGGAAGAATATTTCTCGGTTCCTTCCTCATGTAACTTCAAGAACAAGAGGACACAGATTCAAGCTGGAAAAAGAAAGGTGTCGAAAAGATATTAGAAAGTTTTGTTTTGCAAACAGTTTGGTAGATGGCTGGAACAAACCAAGTGAGAAGATGGAGGAGGCCAAAACTTTCAGTAGTTTCAAAGCGTTATACAACAGAGTACAGGGAAGACGGGACACCACGAACGTAGCTCTCGTCCTGTAACTACACTTAGGTAATTACACATTCAAGAAGGTTTCATTGATCTTACATAAATCACAGCTGCACTTGAACATCAGACAAAGTAGGAGGTAGACCCAGTGATAACGAGTGACCACTATTCAATTATCACAACATTAAGCCTAGAATGATCTACACCATCTACACCACCTGTACAACCAAGGGAGTATTTAAAAAAAAATGCCAACTGGATTATATGCCAAGGGAACTAAAAAAAAATGTATGCTACATACACACCACCTGAGGATTTTTAACATCCCACCAAGCAAAAAAATTCAAGAATTATTGGTTTGACAATGAAGAAGGTAAAGAGCAAAACCAGAGTCAACCTCTTTAGAAAACATTTTGAGGGAAACTCCACAGCAAAAGGAAGAACTAAGATCAGTGATAACTGAAGCAAGACGAGTTACTAGAGAGGTGAAGGAGGCAAGATGGTTTGAGTGGTGCCAAACTCTAATTGGCTGTTCAGTACTCTCCCAGCAAGAATAAGAAATATTGCCAGAACGAAAATGGACTTCTTCAAGAAGCAATTAGATAAGTTTCTGTAAGAAGTACAGTACTAACTGGTTTGTAGTGGCCAAGTGGGCCTGCAGGCAGCTCCAAGCAACAACCTGTTGGACCAAGCTATCGCAATTTGAACCTGGCTTTAGGCTGGGCTTGGAAAGTATAGGAATTCCTGGGACCCCTCACCAGGTAATCCAGCAGTCTTTGCAAATATGGGGGACATTAAAATTATATCAAGTAGTCAAGCTCGACCACAGACTTGTACTCGAACTTTGCCGGAGGCTGAGAGACTTTGTCCAATTTGCAGAAAGAGCAGCAGTATATCAATGTCCTCCATTGATCAGAAGGGTTGGTGAGTGTCACCCACTCAAACATGAGTGGGTAACAGCCATACATGAGAGGATAGCTACAAATAACGAATGTGATGGCCCATTTACCAAGCAAGAACTAATTAGAGCCAAAACAGTAAGGACACTGCACCATGTGCTGATGAAATTAGATACTCGATGATTGCACGTGCAGGTCCTGCTGGAGAACAAGGGATATTGGACCTTATCAATGCAACTTGGCAACTAGGTACACTACCAACTGTTTGGAAGAAAGTGGACATGATCCAGATTCCAAAGCCGAAAGAACCTGGCAGTTACAGACCTATTTCATTAACTGCATTAATAAAACTGCAGAAAGGATGGTCTTAAGCTACTGTGGAAGACTTGGGACTTACATAAGCACATATTTGGCTTTACTAGAGGAGTAGGTACTGCCAACTGTTGTTATTGCCAGCCAGTGATTTTCCTTGATTAAGAAAAAGCATTCAAATTTGCTGTCTTCCCTAGGACTTTTACACGTTAATCAAAAAAGGTATTGGATGACTGCTGGATTCAGATTACTTCAGTCACGGGTATGCCAGAGTAAAGCTGCAAGACCAAGTGTCAGACTACCAATTGCATGAGAATGGGACTCCACAAGGAGAAGGCCTGAGCCCTTGTCTCCATAAAATCCTTATAGAAAATCTTGTTACCCTGACAGTTGCAGAAGGGGTTAAACTGCTTAGCAACCCCGATGATGCAGTATGTCATCACAGGTCCTTCACTTGAGAATAAGGCACTAAATAAAGTAACATTCTGAATGTAGCATTTTAGGTATAAAATATCTGTATAGAAATCTAAGGTATTGAGGCTCTTTGGCAGCACTGCAGACAGGCCCCCTATGCATTCAAGACTGCAGATGAGTCTTGATGTATACAGGCATACCTCAGAATAAGAGTTTAATCCGTTCCTGGAGACGCCTCGCCTTCCGAAAACTCGCATTCCGAAGTTAATTTCCCCATAAGAAATAAAGGGAAATGAATTAATCCGTTCCTGACTACCCCAAAAACCCCACATCAAACTAAATTTTTATACCTAATTTACCTAATTCATCTAAATAAACCTACAAAACTGTGTTCCAGTTATTACTTACCTTGCTGTCGAGTGCTGTAGGCGTATGGAAGATGGTGAGGAGGGGGGAGGAGGAGAGGAGTTACTGTTTGGAAGGGGAGTCCCCTTCCATAATCACATCACATAACCCCATGCCTTGTAGCACTATGGATACCACTTCTCTTTCTAAATTTTTCAAACCAGCCCCTGCTTGCCTTAAACTCTTTCTTATCTGCATCACTCGTTGCAGGGGTATTCTTTAGAAGGTCTTCGTGCAACACCCTGGCTTTCTCACAAATAATGGCCTCCGAAACACTATCACCCCTCAACTCCTTGTCGTGTATCCAAATTAATAACAACTTTTCCACTTCTTCAAGTATTTGTGGTCTTTGTGCCGTTAATGTTCTTACTCCTTTTGCCACTTTAGCACCCATAATCTTATTTTTCTTCTTAAGTATAGTGCATATTGTTGATGTGGCTTTGTTGTACTGCCTACAAAGTTCAACAACACGTGTACCGTTCTCATGCTTCCGAATGATCTCTTGTTTCTCCTCTATTGTCATCCTCACAGGAGCTTTCTGGCCTTTATCCTTACCACTGGCTTTCTTGGGACCCATGGTGAGATATATAATAACAAATTGTATAGACAAATCACCAAAAATCCAACAAAACACTGAAAATCCGCGAGAAGAATTGATGTGGGGGTAGTCACTGAGCGCCAGACAATAATAAACTGAGGGGCGGCGGGGCGGAGGGGCGACGAACGCGCTAGGTCGGCTGTACGCGTATCAACAAACTCGCGTCCAAACTCGCCTCCCGAAGTAACCCTCGCCTTCTGAGACAAATTTTTGGAGTAAATACACCTCGCCTTCCGAAAACCTCGCATACAGGGACAATCGCATTCCGAGGTACCACTGTATATATATATACTTAACCTTCAGTGGGTTACACAATATTCAATATCTTGGAGTGTGGGTAGATTCTAAATTGACATTCAACAAGCAAACTCAATATCTGAAGGAGAATGCAAAATCTTGATTGAATATACCTGCTTGATGGATTTCTGGGAGTTCTTCGACTCCTCAAGCCTGGCCTGACTTGTGAGAGTTTGGTCCACCAGGCTGTTGCTTGGAGCGCCCCGCAGGCCCACATCCACCACAGCCGGTTGATCCGGCACTTCTTGAAGAAAATGATCTAGTTTTCTCTTGAAGAAGTCCACGGTTGTTCCGGCAATATTTCTTATGCTCGCTGGGAGGATGTTGAACAATCGTGGACCTCTGATGTTTATACAGTGTTCTCTGATTGTGCCTATGGCACCTCTGCTCTTAATATAATGAGAGCATTAACAGGGCTGTGTGTAGGAGAAGGACACAAAATTGTTAGGAATGTATTAATACAAACCACTGGCAAAGGTTAAGGTTGTTCACAATGATGCTAGGCGTATTATGATGGTGGCTCCCAGGTGGACTAAAATACTAAGCTTAAGACTAACATTGCTTGAAATAAGGATAAAAGGGCTTGCTGCATGCATGCTGACCAGGATATTGACTAGATCAAGAAACTGTTCACTTCAAGATATAATCAGTGGAGCATTAACTTGGGACAGAAGAGCTTCCAATACCAACAGATGGACCCACTGTGCAATAAACACTATCAATGCAATTGAGATTACAAATACAATTACCCAGATAGGTGTTAACGATATACATGTAGACCTCATTAAAAAATCCCCTTGAGAATTGTTTCCAGTGGACTTAAAAGATTATGGCTCTTAAAGGAAAAAAAATTCACATACACCCACCCCTACCCTGAGGTTACCTTGAGATGCTTCTGGGGCTTAGTGTCCCTACAGCCTGGTCGTCGGTCAGGCCTCCTAGTTGCTGGACTGATCAACCAGGCTGTTGAATACGGCTGCTCGCAACCTGATGTATGAGTCACAGCCTGGTTGATCAGGTATCCTTTGGAGGTGTTTGTCAAGTTCTCTCTTGAACACTGTGAGGGGTCGGCCAGTTATGCCCCTTATGTGTAGTGGAAGCGTGTTGAACAGTCTCGGGCCTCTGATGTTGATAGAGTTCTCTCTCAGTACCCGTTGCACCTCTGCTTTTCAACGGGGGTATTCTGCACATCCTGCCATGTCTTCTGGTCTCATGTGGCGTTATTTCTGTGTGCAGGTTTGGGACCAGCCCCTCTGTTGTTTTCCCATGTACAGTATAGATTTTTATGCATCTCTCTCGCCTACACTCATGGGAATACAGATTTAGGCTCTTTAGTCAGTCCCAGTAGTTTATAGTTTAGATGTTTTACTGAGTGGATTCTAGCAGTAAAGGATCTCTGCACGCTCTCCAGGTCAATTTATCCAGCTTTGAAAGGGGCTGTCATTGTGCAGCAGTACTCCACTCTAGAGAGCACTAGCATTTTGAAAAGTAACATGTAATGTAATGTAATGATGTATAATAGATTAAATATAGAAGCAAACTTGGTGTCTGACTGCTGCACATACTTCACAAACGGATCAGTAGACCAGCAAAGAAGAAGAATCTGGAGCTGTTGTTAAGGCGGGAAATTCTATCGTTGAAAAGAGAGACAAATGGATGCTCAGCTTTACATAAATGCTATGTAATGCTACCCATTCAAAATACTTTGGAATATGCTCTTGCTGAAGACTGACATGGTGTTATACAGATTCTAGAACTGTCATCGAAACCTTGCAACAAGAACATTTATGTGACATCCATCTGACCACAAATGTTACAGCATCAATGCAAATATTGAAACACCAGGGTCGTTGAAGACATATCAACTGGGTGCCAAGTCATGTAGGAATAAGTACTAGTGGATAATATTGCAGATGAAGCTGCAAAACTTGTAACTTAGAGAGGAAATGTAGACATTTACTTACCACAGAGTCTAGCGCAAATTAAGAAAATAATTAATGTAAAGTGCAGAAGATATACAGTGAGCACAACACAGCAACTGCAACATAAATATCTGCTAGCTGGTACAAGAATTTGACTATGGACCAGTTATTTTCATGAAATGGCACAAAAAAAAACAGAAGCGCACTTACACTTAGGTATCAGGCTCGGATACCCCACATGTGCATGGGAAATATGCTTACAATTTCCAGAATAAGAGAAGAAATGTCATCCTTGTGGAGAAATACCCGACAGACCACTGGAACATTATCTAACACAATGCGGAGTTACAAACCAAATAAGATTTTAACAAATTTAACAGTGCAGAATTGTTGTCAAACACTGGACATAATCTTACTAAAGCCAACATCTGGTCATAAATACTCTTCCACAACTTAAGACAGAAATAAGTAATGCTTAGCGGGCCGGCCAGAGGGTAATGACCTCGTGGAGGACTAGCCCTGCCATAAAACAAGCCATCTACCTTGGTTACCTTGGTTACTTTGAGGTGATTTCGGGGCTTAGCGACCCCGCGGCCCGGCCGTCGACCA
This sequence comes from Procambarus clarkii, assembly GCF_040958095.1. Taxonomy (NCBI): domain Eukaryota; kingdom Metazoa; phylum Arthropoda; class Malacostraca; order Decapoda; family Cambaridae; genus Procambarus; species Procambarus clarkii. Next base: position 36,418,407 of record NC_091163.1, read on the forward strand.
GGCCTCACCATGGTTGGTGATATGTGCATTGTATGATCTCCACCAATGTTTCTGCCACAGTCACCACTATTGTCATCAAATTTAGTGGCTAATTGAACCTTATTTTCACCACTTGACACCATTGATAATTCTCTCCCCCTCAACCACCATATCCTTATCCTGACCCCCCCTTGCAAGTGCTATATAATCATGATGGCTTGATGCTTTCCCTTATAAGTTCCCTTTCCCCCCTTAACCCCACTGTTCTTCACCATGACCACTAACTCTCACGTCGCTGGTCTCACTCTTACGTTGCTGGTCTCACTCTCACGTCGCTGGTCTCACTCTCGCGTCGCTCTCATGTGATTACCACTGCATCGTGATCAATGTGAAACTTAATGATTGCTTAACTTGGCAACTGAGAATAATTATTAAGGAGCTACCATACTCACTCCTCTTCTTTGCTTTTAGTTGCTTATATCAGCTTTTGATTGCTAATATTGTATAAAGTTCTCCATGATCAATAAAGTCTAAAATTTAACCCTCTTTGTTATATTGAGAATTTTGTAGTAGTGGATTTGATCCATTTGGCAACACAAAAGTAGTTCTCTCTGACATGAACAGTGTAATTGATCACACCTGCAACTAACACCAAAGTTATTATAAACCATGTTGATACATTCTCATCTGAATTGGTTACTAGCAACAACAACAAATAAATTTGGTATATTTGGCAGGTTGAGGAATTTGTTTCCTATTCTCAGGGGGCAGGAAGCCTGTTCAGATTATCTGAGTCCTAATCAGGGCTTTGTCCTTTACCGGGCTGTGGTGGGTATGTGGGCCTGCGGGACGCTCCAAGCAACAGCCTGGTGAACCAAACTCTGGCAAGTCAAGCCTGGCTTCGGGCCGGGCTTGGGGAGTAGAAGAACTCGCAGAACCCCATCAACCAGGTACCAACCAGGTATCAGTCCTGTTAAGAAAGATTATTAATATCCTCCAATTATCAATGTCTTCAAGAGGGACTTGGATAAGTTTTTGCAAGAAGTGTGGGACCATCCAGGCTGTAGTGGATATGTGGGCACTTATATACACTACAGTAGATATGTAGAAGTATAAGCACTTACTTCTGGTGCTTTAGTAGGAAGGAAGAAAGTAGAAGCACTCCCAGAACCCCTCTCCAGGTATGCTCCCGGTAGGCCAACTGCTGACCTTTCACAGACACAACCCACGATATTTGTCAAGCTCCCAGGTACCTATTTGTTGCTAGGTGAACAAAGGCATAAGGTGAAAGGAAACTTTGCTGAAATGCTTGTGTCCTACCATAAGAATTGAACCCCTGGAGCCTTTTGGGTGTAACCCAACTTCCTTGGATTCAGGTGAAGTGTTGGGAGGCGTTTGCCCCAGTGTCGAGCAAAGATCTCCAGTGTCGTAGCTGCCACCTTATGGTAGGTGGATAGTGAGTGCTTACCTATCAATGACTACGGGGAAGTGAGGTTTCGCTCTTTATGCTCCATCTACAAGCATTATTGTACTTAGTGCATTATAATTGAGCTATCCTGATTTTTAAATTCTTGTCTGCATCTGGCCCTTAAGTTGTGACTGAAATTGGCTTCCATATGGCTAAAATGTTCCATACTAAAGTATGGAATTATTCCATATAGATTCCATACTACTTTCAGTGCATTTCCCTTGTTGAATGAGTTGTTTGATAGTTTGCTATGACATAGCTTTAGGTCTCTCATGCCAAATTGTACAGTACTGTACCTGGAAAATCTCTCGAGATTACATAATGCACTTTTCTGTCTAATTCTGGGCTGAATTACATGCAATAGTCTCCAGTGTTGTTTGTGTATTAGTAAGACCTGTAGAAGATTTAAACGTTCCTTACAGCGTTTTGTGGGATGTTAGCCAAATTTAACCTTGGCAGATCCTAACTAGTGATCTGTAGTATTATGTCTCGTGAAATTACCTAGGTGTAGTTACAGGAGGAGAGTTACGCTCGTGGTGTCCCCCATCTTCCCAGCACTCTGTCGTATAACGCTCTAAAACTACTGACGGTTTTGGCTTCCACCACCTTCTCACTTACTTGTTCCAACAGTCTACCACTCTGCAAACTTCTGCACCTTTTTTTTTAAACAATGACACTCGTTCCAGAGCTGCAAGGGATAAGGTATGAAGACAGACTGAAGGAACTAAACCCGACGACACGCTTTATCTGCACGTTTATCGTGAAGCTTTATCTGCTCGTTAATCTTCGGCATTAGCTCCGGTCCTCCCAAAGAGCAGCATACAGAGCATACTGGACAGAAAATGGAATTCCCAGTGTTTAAACCACAACTAATATTTTGATTTAGAATGAGCTGATCTTTCTTGTTTGCATAATTTAGGTCCACTGCTGCATATTACTATATTGTGTAACATAAAAATTACCAGGTTAAGGGCTTAACTAGATAACTATTTTAGCATTTATCTAAATGGTGAATCCTCATTTGTTAAGAAAATTGCATATTTGCCAACCTTAGAATGCAATATGTCTTGTGTTATTTCACGACTGTGCTATCATTAAGAATCATTGTTTTAAAATCTAAACATAAAACGTTTCTAGAAAGATTAAAGGAAACACTGAAATTATATTTTATTTCATAAAATTAATATAAGTGTTAATTATATAATTATATAAGGGGCACCATCATAGGCAGAGGTGCCTCTTATGTACCAGTAAATACAGTCTTCATATTATCATTGCATAGTGCATATCTATGCTGCCTCCACTTAGTAATGATTTTATTGTATATTATCTGCAATTGCAACATGTGGGTTTTGATGTCGTAACCTATCAATGTTATTGATGGTACTGTACGCTCGCTGTCATTTTCCTGATCCAAAATGTATGTTTGGATTGCCTCATTTTACTTTCATAAAATGATCACCTGTGTGGTAATCGTGCTTCAGAATTTAATAAATTTCTCCTACTCGTCTAACACTGTGAGCGTTTTCTTTGATCTAATGACAGCGAGATGTTCTGAAAACAAAATGTCGATGTACAAAAATGTGCAGTTTGAAAGTTCAATATTATGCAAAGAATTTATTTAGTCTTTGCTAGTATTTGTGTTGAAAATATTGAGTAAGAATCGTATACAATACTTATTGGATTTTGAGGAGACTGGAAATTTGTCTAAGCTTTGAATCATGTTTGTGCATGTTGAACTCATAGGGGCTGCTCACACTCAGGGGAAACTTGGTTATTTTGATCAATTGTGTGTACAGTATGTTGTGACAAGAGGTGACTTTGATGTTAATTTTTATGGAACTTACTTTCTACAATGTTTTTTTAGAAGTTTCATTAAATTTGACATTAAATGGGTTATGATTTTCTTGAACATTATAATTTTAAAGTTTTGAAAACCTGAACATGGAATGGTTTATGGTGACTAAATTAACATTAAGAAATTCTGCATAAAACAATTAATGACTGCTAATGTTACCAACAATGTATGATAGGTAGTGACCAATTGTCATACTATACTTGTATAAGTTGCCTTTAATGTGCATTTTATCTCTCTACGCATAATTATAGTTTATAAACGGCACTTTGAAATAAGGCGGAGAATGAACAGATTGGTGACCTATGCTGTATTTGTCCTGATGCAATATGCCTCCCAGTAAATTAGTTTGTGAAGGGTGTTAATTGCTGCCGCTGGCACTGCTGACTTACGTATATTGCTTCCTATTTCAGAATGTTTGCCCCAAAGTGTGCAGCTTGTGGAAAGAGCATAACCCCAGTCGAGGTAGGCGGGAGAAGCTTTGGCTGGCCTAGGGTGCAGTTGCCACCGCAGTCTTGATATCCACTTTCCCGAATCATCTGCATTTATGAAGTCAAAACTTGCATAGCTGGTGCTTTACATCATGGCGGACAAAACATGCTTAATCCCTTAACTGCGCCAGCAACAAAAATCGTTCCGAGAGTTATTTTTTTTTTTTAAGTAGGGTATATTTTAATGTTTTTAATGTTTTCATCACTCTTTGTGTTTTGAAATGAAAATAGTTGAGTTTGGAAATATTTTGACATTAACTTTACCTGAACATTTATAAAAACAACAAAAATATGTCCTTAACAATTGCACTATGAAATTTATCCCAAAAACAGGTGCGCAGTGCAGGGGTTAAGTAACGTTTAATGAATAATGATGCATCGTTGATTCAACATTGTTTACCCAGATTTGCCTGACAGGATAAAAAAAGATGATTATTTGATGTCACACGCCTCTTAATGCAAGAGTGTAAAATGCGTTGATTGCGGGAAAGTGGATCTCCGGAAACTGCCCTTTAGGTTTTGGTTCACAATATACTCCTTGCTTGTTTGTATTTACATGGCATAGAATTAAAATGTATTGTAGCCATTCTCTCTCTTAGTTCATCTGTAGACCTTTCTAAAACTGTTGCATGTCCTTATTTCAAGCCATTTTTCTCCTGCTTAAATCTTTTCTCAATATACCTTCTGTATTTTGGGAAACCAGGATTGTGTGGTATTCGGAGCCTTGAAATAATGTATGTGAGTGCTTATTTATAATATATAATACTATATATATAATATGGGGTACAAAGATGATTATCATAAGTTGTTGAGTTCCTCCAGCTCCTCAGATGGCGGGCAGGAACCCTGATTTCAGTGTGCATTTCCCCTCTGTATCGCCACGCTGAGGCGCTGGGAAAGGAAGCTGGCAGCTCTAGGGGTCTCTTGATATACTAGATATACTGCATAAGGGTACCACCTCTGGTTATAATTGGGGACACATCATCTCAAAGAAGAGAATATGTGGCACCCAGTGGGGGAGTCTTGTTAAGCTCCCATATAGGCCCTGGTATATTGTCTTCTACCCCCCTCCCTCCCCCCCTCCCCCTCATCAGTTTCTGGGGATGAGATTCCTGTGGCTTCCTGAAGCTATATGTTGAGATGGTTACCATCTACTAGGTCACATCTACTAGGTCACATCAGATGTAGAGTTCTAAAGACCTACTGAGGGACCATAGCCAGAATTCGGCTCCCTCACAGAGGCGCAGGGAGCAGTGACATATTTTACCCATCTCAGTGGTGAAGGCAACCAGAAAGTCAACGAGTCAAAATAAACTGCTGCTGGATTGAAAAAAGACCCAAGCCTCGGAACAGGGTGAAAGAACTCCCCCAACTATATAAACAAATGATAAAACACTCTCAGAACTAGTGGGGGCTCGTCTGCTCCACCTCTCCCACTCGTCTGGGAGAGGGTGGGAGGTAACAGGTCTGCCGGGGCCTGAGCTCCCAGCTCAAGGGCTGGTGCAGCAGTTACCGAGTCACTGCTCTTTTGTACTGGCTCTGGTGTTCTGTTATTCAGCTAAGTGGTGTGACGTTTGCCCTTGGTGGCTTTTCTTTACACTGCGGTGTAGCAGGAGCAGGTTTCCAGTGTGTCATTGGAGCTGCATGTGTTCAAGGTTTTATACCCTGGGTGCTCCCTAGTGCTGCCCCTGCACTGACAGAGTTCTCTTCTTGGGTGTGTTTGGGGTTGCTCCCTTAGAAATCCTCTGTTTGAGGTGGCCCTCACCTTGGGTGAGTCAGGGGGTTCTTGGCCCCACTGTTTTTTCTCCTGTTGGGAGTGATATTGCTAACAGAGTGCATAGGGCGAGGGGGGGGGGGTACGTGCCGAGGTTGGCCTTCGCAACCATGTGCACCAGGCTATGTCTGCTTACTTTTGGGTCCAGTGTAGCTATTCCAGTACTTGGCTGTCATGCTTAGTTTACCCATTAGGGCCTGGAAATCCTCTGTGGGTTTGGTGGTCCCATGGATATTCCCTCCCGAGGCTGCTTTCGCTTCATGTGAGTTCGAGAGTTTCCCTTGTCTGTGCCACAGGGCAATGACCATTCTTTCTCCCTCTGCCATGCTGCCTGTTGGGTTAATGATGCCTTTGACCCCCAAGTCCTGTGAAGGTTTTTTCTACACATGTGGCTCTTCATTTTGATCCTGATGAGGTGAGGTCTCTCAGGCAGCAACAGGTTTGCACGTCCATTTTGCTAGGTTGCTGTACTGTAGGTTGTTTGCCCGATTGTATGCCCTGGAGCTGCCCCATTTGGTGTTTAGGGACTTGGAATTGGAGGTGTTGGTGAATTCCATTGGCTCTGTCTGCACCACCTTTTCCTTCCCCTTTAGGCAAGGTTTGCCCTTCCTCAGATCCTTCCCCTCTTCTTCCGACCCAAAAGCATGGGAGGGTTTCTGGGTCAGGGCAGGGTTTAGCTCTGGATGTAGCTTGATCAGTTCTGAGAGTTGCTCCTTCTGAATCGAGCGCAGAGGCAGTTGGGCCATCAGGTCTTGCGGAGGCTTCTTGGTCTATATCTTAGCCAGCTCCACCTTCTTTTGAGGCCTCTCCCTTGGACTCTGCTTTTTGCCCCAGGCAGTGGGCATGGATGCCAGCTCGGTTCTGGGATCCTCTCCTGTGGCTTCTAGGGCTTGGGGGGGGGGGGGAGTCGAATATGGGCCCCCTATGTTCTGTTTGACTCTACATTGTTCCTTGTTGTGTTCGAGGAGGAGGGTCTCCTTTTGCAGTGGCAGGGGGTATTCATGTCTCCTTCCCTGTATGAATATAATTTGGTACAGATTTTCTCAGGGTTCATTTCTGGTGGCTTTGGGCCTGTTGAGATCATCCTTCTGGAGGTCCCTCCAGTGATGGCTCGTGAGGCACTGTTTATGTACCTCCTGTGAGGCCCAGATTGCCCTTCATTGATGGACCTTGCCTCTTTTGTGTTTGGATCTTCTTCTCATTATTAGATGCATTACAAGGTTCCAGAGTTTTCCTGGCTGGCAGACAATCCTTTATTCTCACTTGATACTTGGTGCAGCTTATGTCGGACCTGCACGCTTGAGTGGCATGAGGTGTTGATCGTGTTACAGGTGTTTTTGAGGGGCTCTTCTTTTGCACCCCTCAATGACTGCCTATTTGTTCCTATTCTTTCTCAGAACACAAGTCTCGTGCAGCTCCATGCTCAGGTTCCTTTGTTGTTGGGGGAAACTTGTGGTAGATGACCTTCGAATGGAAATGTAAACGGGCCCATTTACATTTCGGTTCTGTCAAGCATTTCCTGAGTCTACTGGACTTTCATTCTGACTGGGTCTAGAAGACGTTGAAGCACTGGATAAGCTGCATATGGGAGTCTTGGCCTCTGCTGTGGCTGCTTCGGCTCGGCTTCCCGAGCTGTATGCTCCCGGGATGCGGCAGCCGCATTCTTCTCCACCCAACTCGTGTGTTGGCAGGCTGTGTTGGCCTAATTCTTCAATTTGGTATGGGCTTTGGCTCTCCTGTTCACCCCCAGTTTTCTTCTCTTCTTTTTCCTGAGTATGTGGTGGCACAGTTCCTCTTGTCAGCAGCTGCTGCTTATTGGCCAATTTAGACCTCTGTTCTCTAGGTTCTTGTTCTTGTTAATGGAGTTGGTTAGGTAGAGCTGGTTTTTTTCTGCTGTAGATCAATGAAGGCCATCTCTAGAGCCAGATGCTGGGTCACAAGCGCTTCCTTCAGCAGGTCCTTCTCAGTCAGGTGGATGCAGTGCTCGCTCTGCCTGGAGGTATTGGCTGCTTGTGGTTCACACCAGCCTTTTTGCGGTTTGCCCCTTTGATGAGGTGTTGGGGGCTGGGGGATGGAAAGGCAGCTCACCTCACCCCGGTTTGCTGACTGCTGGTCCCACAATCCATGAGCCTTTAGAGTCGTTTCTCTAAGCCTGCAGTGAAGTTGGTCAGCTCCTCCCTTTTCTCGGGGTTTGGAGCTTTCTGGGCAGGCCTCCTTTTTCTCTCCTCGCCTCTGCAGGATCAGAGTTGGGGCGGCTTCTGGCATGATCGAAATGACTGCATCACTACAGTGAGTTTTCCTCTCTTCCTGGTCCTGAAATGGGATGTGCCAGACCTCCAGTTCATCCTTGACCTTTTGCGGTTGAACTGGTTCATCCCCTGCCACTTGTTTTGGTTGACCAATCTGCCCCAGATCCATCTCATTCTCAAGGTGAACGTTTAGACGATCTCCCTGGACTTCCAAAACATGTATTGACACATCCTTATACATCCAAGGTTCATGGTTTGGCTATGTTTTGTCATGGGCCAGCAGGCTTATCGCTTTCAGTTTCTCCTCTTTAGGCTGATTCTGGCTGTGTGTGTGTTCACTCGTTTAGCTTGTGTCGTCGTGTCTCGTCTTCATTTGTTGGGGTAAACTGGCTGAAGTCCCAGTTAGTTTCATCCCAGATTTGGACTTGGCTGGGCCTCATGCTTCACCTTCCCTTCCTCCCTTGATCATGCTGCAGCACCACCGTCTGTTGGTGTCAAGTTGGTCCCGGAAGGTTGCTTGAATGGTTGTGCGGGAGCCTGAACTTAGCCTGCATAATCGATTCTCTGTGCAAGGTGTGGCTTTGGCAGCTGTTCTGGTACCTCAGGGGCAGCGCCTTTTGCCACTGCCACAATTCCTGGGTGCAAGCTCCATTCGCCTTGCACTGGCTGCTGTGTCAACGGCATCCTCTTCGGGCTTTTCAGGGTTCATTTTCCTGGCACCTTCCTCCACCCCTCACTTGACATCTTTATGGATGCCTTGACTCTGGGTTGGGGCTTTGTGACCAGCATCTGCCAAGCCAGCAAAGGTTGTTGGATTCCTCTCTTTCATCAGGTGCACAGTATGGTGTGGAAGTTTGTGGCCATGGGGCATGTGCTAAGGAAGATTCAGAATCCACAGGCTTCATGTGCTGGCTCCATTTAGACTATTCCCCCATGGTCATTGTTTCAATGGGGGGGGGGGTTTCTTTAATTAATGTATTTTTGGAGCTGGATGCCTCGCAGTTCATTTGCTAGGTTCTCTGGGTTTGGTTCTGTTCATGTGCAGGTGTGGTAACAACTGTGAACATCTTCGAGAGAAAACTAGATAGTTTTCTTCAAGGAGTGTCAGACCAATTGGGCTGTAGTGGATATGTGGGCCTGCAGGCGCTCCAAGCAACAACCTGGTGGACCAAGTTCTCACAAGTCAAGCCTTGAGCCAGGCTTGGAGTAGAAGAACTCCCAGAACCCCATCAAGCAGGTATCAAGCAGGTAAGCAGGAGTACCTGCTACTCTCACAGATGGTCTGTCCTAGTTCTGTCCCGTTTCCACAAAATGGACTGCCGAGGAGGCCTCCTTCCATTGGCTTTGCGAGAAGTACAGGCTCTCGGATGTGGACCTCTATGCATCGGCATGGAATTGGCACCTTCTTTTGGCCTCATTTCCATTTTTATGTTTTAGATCTTCACTTGTATATAGTAACTAATGGTGTTTCTCATTCTTCATATGTGGTAGCATTACAGTGCAAAAATGTTGCCATTTTTATTCTCATTGGATATCTCTAGTTCTCGTATTATATTTTCATACGGAGGATTTTGACAGATTGTGTTTCTCGAGCTGAGTGGGACAGTTTTCAGATTTAATTAGGTATAGAATGATAGCCATGTATGTTGTATTGTGACACCTTGGGACTGAGACAACTCAAGGAACTCATTCTGAAAACCCAGATATTCCTCTCTAAATTATATGTAAAAATCATATTGCCATATGCATGGGTTTTTACACACGTTCCTGTAAAGGAGAAAATGACTTTGGGTTTATAAGACATATTTTATTCAAACAAAAACTTTGTTGATGTCTATGTGCATGTTCATAAATCATTTGACGTATAGTATTTGGTTTTTCATTGTTTGAGACAGAAAACCTTTTAGTTTTATTCCATTCCTCATGAGCCACCTACTAAACTTCGTCAGGATGCAACCCCCAACATTTGCCTAATTTCTGGGTACCTCTTTACTGGACAGAGATGTTGGCTATAAGGAAATGGGCCCAAATGTCTTGTCATACCCAGGAATCAAACCAGGGACCATACTGTTGTAAACCAATTACACTGACAGTCCTGATTTGTTCTTGCCTTCTTGAGAAGTATACCACATTCCTTCAGTTAGCATAAAGCCTCATCTAGAACCAACCCAACCCAAACCCAACTTAAACCCAACCCAAACCCAACCCAAACCCAACCCAAACCCAACCCAAACCCAACCCAAACCCAACTTAAACCCAAACCCAACCCAAACCCAACCCAAACCCAACCCAAACCCAAACCCAATCCAACCTGACACAAACAATAGGACAAATGAAGATAACGCACCTTCGTATCATACTGTCGTATATTTGAGTAACACTTGGAACTCTTTTAGTATTGTGGGTATGAAATGCAATATTTTTTGGCATATAAGTTGCACCTCCACAAAAGACTCGCCTTATTTTGCAATGATACTTTGTGACAAATACTTTTTAGTACGTTTTATCATACTAGCAACGGCACTCCAGCACTTACTGGCTCCCTTTTGGGCCCTAGTAGACACAGGTTAATTTGTTTATAAATATTGTTTTGCTAAGTTTGTGTCCTATGTGAGGAAAATGTGGAAGAAGACAGGGTGTATTATGCTACAGTTCTCTTTTAAAAAGTTAAATTTATCTTTTAATTAGATACATAATGGAATTATTTATAAAACAGAATCCATAATACTACAGGTATATGAAATCTGATGCATGTCCTACATTGCAGTAAACTTTTGAAACAAAAAAAAGAGTTACAGTAAATTGTAATAAGAATTAAGAAGAGAATGGACGCTCATATGATAGGTTGTTGTGACCTTAAACAAACACTTGATCATAAACATGTCACCAAGCTGTCAGGCACCAAGCTGTCAGGCACCCAGCTGTCAGGCACCCAGCTGTCAGGCACCAAGCTGTCAGGCACCAAGCTGTCAGGCACCCAGCTGTCAGGCACCAAGCTGTCAGGCACCCAGCTGTCAGGCACCCAGCTGTCAGGCACCCAGCTGTCAGGCACCAAGCTGTCAGGCACCCAGCTGTCAGGCACCGAGGCGTCTGACAGCTGGGTGAACAGCGCTTCGGATTCGTAGTCCTGAGGTTCCGAGTTCGATTCCCGATGGAGGTCAAAACAAATGGGCAAAATGTTTCTTTCACTGTGATGCCCCTGTTACCTAGAAGTAAATAGGTCCCTGGGAGTTAGTCAGCTACTACGGGCTGCTTCCTGGGGGGGGTGTGAAACAAAAGGGAGGCCTGGTCGAGGACCGGGCCACGGGGACGCTAAACCCCGAAATCATCTGAAGATAAGCTCAAGATACGATGGGGGGTGAAGCAGGAAGCTAGAGTAGGAGTGCTTCCTGTAATTTAATACCTAATAATCATCGTTTTACTTCCCCCCTCCAACCCCTCCCCCCTCCCCCCCTCCCCCCCACCCCCTCCCTTGCCTTACCACTTGGGGTGGAGGGTAGAGTAACCGTCTCGCCTCATGCAGGTCGACGTTCAATCCTTGACCATCCAATTGGTTGGCCACCATTTCTTGGTGCCCAACGACTTGGGCACTTATCCTGACCCCATTCCCAGGGCTATATAGTCATAACGGCTTGGCACTTTCCCCTGATAAGTCCTCCCCTCCTTCCCTTCCCCTCCCACAAGTTATGGCAAATATGAAACACTTTCACCAGTTAAAATATTTGTGAAAGTGTTATTGGATAGAAAGCCTCAGTGTTGTACAGCCCTTGTACACTTTTATCATTGAATAGTTTCTTATTCAATGACAAAAGACAAACTAAGACTACATACTGAGACTCTTGTCTTCTGTACCAAATGTAGAAAAGGTCATTTAGAGGAAAATCAAGTGATTAAAATGTATTTAATCTTTAAATACAGTCATGGACAGTATTCACCAAACTGATATATTTGTTTTTACTTGCAGGGCACAGGGGAGACTGTACGAGTAGTCTCCATGGATAAGGACTTCCATGTGGACTGCTATGTGTGTGAGGTAGGTTCTTCAAGTATTGTTTCTGTCTTGGGAGGTGGAGGGGGGGTGTTTGCGTGTGTATTTACTATTTGTATCTGTAGAATCGAGCTATTAGCTCTTGGACTCTGCCTTTCTAACCAATTTATTTTTCCTCTATTATGACTACTACATATATTTCTCTTACATAAGTGCACACACACATGTTTGTTGATGATGATGCTAAGATAATAGGGAAGATAAGAAACTGAACATAGACCCCACACAACCTATAAATTATGTGAAAAATCTTTAAAGAATTATAATAAAGAAAGAGATCTAGGGGTGGTTCTAGACAAAACAAGTGTAGTTACAGGATGAGAGCTACGCTCGTGGTGTCCCGTCTTCCCAGCATTCTTTGTCATATAACGCTTTGAAACTACTGACGGTCTTGGCCTCCACCACCTTCTCACCTAACTTGTTCCAACCGTCTACCACTCTGTTTGCGAAAGTGAATTTTCTTATATTTCTTCGACATCTGTGTTTAGCTAGTTTATATCTATGACCTCTTGTTCTTAAAGTTCCAGGTCTCAGGAAATCTTGCCTATCAATTTTATTAATTCCTGTTACTATTTTGTATGTAGTAATCATATCATGACTTTTTCTTCTGTCTTCTAATTTTGGCATATTTAATGCCTCTAACCTCTCCTTGTATTTCTTGCCCTTCAGTTCTGGGATCCATTTAGTAGCATGTCTTTGCACCTTTTCCAGTTTGTTTATGTGCTTCTTAAGATATGGGCACCACAAAACCGCTGCATATTCTAGCTTTGACCTAACAAAAGTCGTGAACAATTTCTTTAATATTTCGCCATCCATGTATTTAAAAGAGTAAAAGCAATTCAGAATTTAGAAAGCATAGCATAGGCTCCTCTCACAACGTTCTTTATGTGGTCCTGAGGTGAAAGTTTTCTATCTAGAACCACCTCTAGATCTCTTTCTTTATCAGAATTCTTTAGAGATTTCTCACATAATTTATAGGTTGTGTGGGGTCTATGTTCTCCTATTCCACATTCCATAACATGGCATTTATTCACATTGAATTCCATTTGCCAAGTGGTGCTCCATATACAGTACTTATTTTGTCCAGGTCTTCTTGAAGGGCATGGCAATCATCTAAGTTTCTTATCCTTCCTATTATCTTAGCATCATCAGCAAACATGTTCATATAATTCTGTATACCAACTGGTAGATCATTTATGTAGACAATAAACATCACTGGTGCAAGAACTGAACCCTGTGGTACTCCACTTGTGACACATCTCCAGTCCGATACATTGCCTCTGATCACTGCCCTCATTTTTCTATCAGTCAGAAAATCTTTCATCCATGTTAGAAGCTTACCTGTCACCCCTCCAATATTTTCCAGTTCCCAGAACAACCTCTTATGTGGAACTCTGTCGAAAGCCTTTCTTAGGTCCAAATAGATGCAGTCAACCCTACCATCTTTCTCCTGTAAAATCTCTGTGGCTCGATCATAGAAATTCAGTAAATTCGATACACAGGATCTTCCAGATTGAAAACCATACTGTCTGTCTGATATTATATCATTTCTCTCCAGGTGTTCTACCCATTTAGTTGTTATTATTTTTGCCAATATTTTGACTATTACACTTGTCAATGATACAGGTCTATAATTGAGGGGTCTTCCCTGCTGCCACTTTTGTAGATTGGAACTATGTTAACCTTTTTCCACATGTCTGCTACAACTCTTGTACACAAGGATGTCTTAAAAATCAGCTGAAGTGGAAAGCTGAGCTCAGGTGCACATTCTCTCAGAACCCATGGTGAAACTCCATCTGGGCCAACTGCTTTGACCTTCCTTAGCTCCAGGAGCATTTGTTTCACTTCGTCTCTAGACACCTCTATGTGCTGCTCTATGGTGTTCTCTGGAATTCTTATTGTGTCTGGATCTCTGAAGATCTCATTTTGTACAAACATACTTTGGAACTTTTCATTTAATGTTTCACACGTTTCCTTTTCATTTTCCATGTACATGTCCCCAATTTTCAATCTCTGAATGTTATCCTTTACCTGCAGCTTGCTTTTAATGAATTTACAGAAAAGGCCTGGATCTGATGTACATTTGTCTGCTATACCGTTCTCAAAGTTCCTTTCTGCCTCTCTCCTTACTGACATGTAGTTGTTTCTCGCATCTTTGTATCGCTGGTATGTTTGGGGGTTTGGCCTCTTCCTATAATGATTCCATGCTTGTGTCTTTTGATCTCTGGCCCTCTCGCAATTTCTGTTGAACCAACCCTGTTTCCTAGGTCTGCATCTCTGTTTTGGTATGAATGTTTGTGTGCCTTCATCGTATATTTCGCAAAATTTGGCATACATCTCATTTACTTCCTTGCCTAGCAACAAGTCTGTCCGATTATACCCATGAAAAAAATTTCTTAGTTCCCCATAGTGTCCTCTCTTGAAATAGAGTTTAACAGCTGTTTTACTGTCCCCATTCTCTACTAGATTATATCGCATAGCGTATTTAATTTCCAAGAGGACGTGATCACTCTTTCCCAAAGGAGGAAGGTACTGGATGTCAAATACCTCCTCCTCTTTCCTGGTGAATACTAGATCTGGTACTGACGGTACATCTCCTTCCCTCATTCTTGTGGCCTGCTTGACATGTTGATTCATGAATGACTCCAAGATGAGATTTACAAATCTGCCTGTCCAAATGTCCTCTGTTCTTGCCTCGTAGGACTCCCAGTCTATTGCCTTAAAGTTGAAGTTCCCCAGTTGTTGTTGTTGTTGTTGTTGTTGTGTGAGGTAGATTCTTCAAGTATTGGTAGTGGCGCGTGTGTGTGTGTGTGTTTTAGAGGGTTTCTCAACAGAACTGAGACATTGTCTCAGTGGATGACTTGTTGACTGATCCTGTTTCCTTGGTCCCTTATTCCATGGCTTGCATTTCGTATTGTCCATAGTGTCATTAATGTCAGCCATCCTGCAGTCTTCCCTCAGGCTCTTGATGTTTACAAAAATGTGACTAGTCACTGTCCTCCCCAATACTGACATAATGGCTAAATGTTTTGAAGTTCTAATAGGGTTTTGGCAGCCAGGTATTTCATGTTCCTTGTCCTAGTCAGTCTTGTGTAGCTTTGGGCTGTGTTTCAAAGCCTGGATTCCGTTCTTCATCCGAGTGTCTGCTGCGCTCCTCCTCCCTGTTAGTCCTGTTCTCATGCACTGTGGTCAATTAGCTTCAATGAGCCACCCGGTGGCATCCCCAGAAACCCAGAATTGGGGTGTAACGAAATGCCTCTCTCTCTGGTAAAGCTCCATTGACTCTGATTCCCTTCCTGCCTTCCAGGCTCATCACTTTGTTGGCGAGTTGTTCGTCGGCTCCAGAGCCGAGATGGAGAGCTGGTTGAGGGCAGGAGCTGGGCTGCCTGGTGGTGGTGTTTGATAATAAGTTTCATGCTAGTTTGAGTGAATCCCTTGTTCATGTCAATCATTTACATAATTGTATGGCTATTTGAAGGCTTTGTTTTCTATGAACCCTCCAATTGTCTTTAAAGCTTCACTGACTTTTTGGATGGTTTTCCCGGTGGGGCGGCAAATTGTCACTCGGTGAATGTACCTCTGTGATGGCGGGTCAGGTACTGGCTCTGGGCCCTGGTAGAGCAAACAAAATTGCTGCGAGTGAGGTGACCGAGTAGAGGAGCAATCTCGGCAAGGTAGTTTCAGGGAGCCACCAGGGCTCTACCAGGAAGAATTATTTCATTACATTCATGCCAGTTTTTTGCAAATTCATTGACTAACTTGAGCCTAGGAAATTCTGGAGAAATGAGTGAGAGTTTGGGAGGTATAATCAACAAAATCATAGTGTTACAGCTCACTATAACAAAAGGTTGACTTACCCCTTGAGCACCTCGAACAAATTAAATATTTAGAGTACAGTACTGTACTCAAAAAAAGTTTGGAATACTCAATATTTAACATTTTTGTGTGAAGCTATATCTGAAGAGAGACATTACACTACATTGATATATATATAATTTCAGTTGCCATAGATTAATGTATGTATGGGGGTGGGAGGCTTGAAAAATGAGGTTTTATCACCATAGTTTCCCAGAAAAAAATACAAATTTTGAATTCTATGGATTACTGTACAACTGTCAAGATTGTAACCAGCGTCTCATGAACATGCAGATCATTACCAATATAATCTCTTCATGTAGGCCTGCTGAGACATAACTGTTTCTCAATAGTGATATAATGTGCTCATCAGTGGCTACTTAGGCATACCTGTTTTTCATTCCAGATGTGATCTTTTCATCTATGGCTGCTGATACCTACTTCTCATGTCTATTATGATCTTTTTATTTAGGGTTGCTGAGACATATCTGATTTAATTCCCAAAAGCATGCTTCCTATCCGTGGCCGAATATGATACGGTACTTTAATTAGCAAATTTTTTTAAAGAAAACTACAATTGAAATTGAATTTGTGTACAGAGTTGTGGTTTACAACTGACTGATGAACCTGATCAACGATGCTACCCACTAGATGGTCGTCTCTTATGCCGCAACTGTCACTTACATCGTCTTCATGCAATGGGTCGTACATCTTCCAACATTCAGGTTAGTACATCTTATGTTAGTACAACTGTTACCTACATCAGTCGTAAGTCAGGTCTTTCAGTGGGCTATGGAAAATAATATGGTATTTAATGAAGATAAGTTCCAGCTTCTGCACTACAGAAAGAATGAAAATATAAAAACAGAAACCACATACAAAATGTAGTCAAATCATAACATAGAATGAAAAGGCAATGTAAAGGATCTGGGTGTACTCATGTCGGAAGACCTTACCTGTAAAGAACACAATAAAGTAGCCGTTACAACTGCAAGAAAAATGACAGGTTGGATAACGAGAACCTTTCACACTAGAGATGCTATACCGATGATGATACTCTTCGAGACGCTAGTGCTCTCTAGAGTGGAATACTGCTGCACAATGACAGCCCCTTTCAAAGATGGAGAAATTGCTGACCTGGAGAGCATGCAGAGATCCTTTACTGCTAGAATCCACTCAGTAAAACATCTAAACTATTGGGACCGACTAAAATGCCTAAATCTGTATTCACTTGAGCGCAGGCGGAAAAGATACATAATAATTTACATGTGGAAAATAGTAGAGGGGCTGGTCCCAAACCTGCACACAGAAATAACTTATTTATTCTTAAGTGAACAGAGGCATCAGGTGTAATGTCCCCCTAAGCCACCTACTGACCTTTTGCAACCTTTTGGTTACCTTTTGAAGATTTCAAGGATCAACGTCCTCGTGGCCTGGTGTCCGACCAGGCCTCCTGGTTGGTGGTGTGATCAACATCAGGCTGCGGCTGCTCACAGCCTGACGTATGAGTCAGTCTGGTTGATCAGGTATCTTTGAAGGTGTTTTTTAAGTTCTCCTTTGAAAACTGTGAGAGGTTAACCAGTTATGCCCCTTATGTGTAGCAAGGGAGTGTTGAAACGTCTCGGGCCTTTGATGTTAATCATTTTCTCTTAGCATACCTATTGCACCTCTGCTTTCCAATGGTGCTATTTTGAACATCCTACCATGCCTCCTGGTCTCATGTGTTGTTTCTACGTGCGGATTTGGGACCAGTTCTTCTTGCGTTTTTCAAATGTAAATTGATGTATCTTTCCTGCCTGCACCTTAGGGAATACAGATCTTAAAATTGTAAGTAGTCCCAATAATTTAGATGTTTTATTGAGTGGATTCTAGCAGTAAAAGATCTTTGCACACACTCCAGGTCAGCAATTTCTCCAGATTTGATTGGAGCTGTTAGTGTGCAATAATAATCTGCCCTAGAGAGCATTAGTATCATCATTGGTATGTCATCTCTTGTTTGAAAGGTTCTTGTTATCCAACCTGTCATTTTTCTTGCAGTTTTGACAGCTACTTTATTGTGTTCTTTAAAAGTAAGGTCTTCCGATATGATTACTCCCAACCGATGAGGTCGGGAGTACTCCATGGCATTGCCATGGAGTAATCCATTGCTTCCATGGCATTTGTATATTGTTTTTTCTTTCAGTAGTGTGTGTTTTGACTGCATTTAATATGTGGCTTCCATTTTTATAATTTTGTTTTTCCATAGCGCAGGAGCTGGAACTTAACCTCATTCAACATCATGTTGTTTTCTCTGGCTCATTGAAAGACCTGATTAACATCAAATTGGAAGTTTGTCATGTCCTCTGTGATGTCTATCTCAACTGAAAATCCTAATGTTGTCTGCAAAGGATGAGACAGTGCTATAGTTTGTGTCCTTGCATATGTCCATAACGAGGATGAGCAAAAGTACCAGAGCAAACACAGTACCCTGGGGGGGCAGTGCTCTTCACGTTTGATGGTTCAGATTTTACTGTGTTGACTATTACACTCCGCGTTCTGCTCATTAGGAAGTTAAAAATCCATCTCCCTACTTTGCCAGTAACTCCTTTTGTGAGAATTTTGTGTGCCACTAGGGTCACATTTATTGAAGGCTTTTGCAAAATCTGTGTACGTTACACCAGCATTTTGCCTGTCTTCCATGGCATCTAAGGCCATGTCATCAACCTGTCCTGTTAAAAAGAACGTCGCTTTTTGCCGTTTGCCCGTATGGCCGAATATGGACGTAATTTGAAAATGAAAAAAAATAAAGATAAATTTGGGATTTTTTTTTCAACAACAGTAAGTTAAGGGTCCTCTGATAGGTTAGGCGGGCAGGAAATTCTCATAAAGTTTCAAAACGGTATGAAAAAACGTTAATGGAAAGTTTCCTTTTCTAAGCTTGCCGAGTAAGCCGGACGACTCAAACAGAAAACGGGACAGTACGTCACTTTTGTGAGTCGATTTCGTTTCAAATTACGTCCAAATTTGGCCATAGTGCTCATACGGGCGAAAAGTGACGTTATTTTTAAGAGGACAGGTTGATGTCATAGTGGTCTAGCAACACAGAACAGTTGCTTAACTCCCAGGTGCCTATTTACTGTTAGGTGAACAGAGCCATCAGGTGTAAGGTCACCCTACGTCAACTACTGACCTACCTGAGGAAACAACCTGGTCGGCAGCCAACTCAAATGAGAGTGTCGACATACTGGTCCACCCTGGACTGTTATCAAGTCAAATGAATTGCAGCGCGATGAACGTCCAAGATGGACTGAAATGTCGACACTTATTTATTTTCATAGTGTGGGTTGGGATGTGTCAATTAAATGAAATATCTTGCTAGTTTAACATGGTATATTGCCAACATCTCACAAGGAATGGGAGGATTGTAATATTAGATCTGTTTGTACGTCTGGATATTAATGTGATAGATGTGTACTTTGTGTACGAATTTATAATTCAACCTGTCATCCAAGAAAGATGGTGCTTATAACTACTCTTGGTCAAATGTACCAAAATAGACAGTTGTGTGAAGAAAAGGTTGACTTAGACTCGGGATCTATTACTTTTATTACATGATCTATTAATTTCATTACTATTAATTTTGTACATGACCTGAGAAAGAAAGCAACTTAAACTTTGCCAAGCCTAGTATAGCACATATGTACTACGTTAGGCATAAAATGGCATATATTAGGCCTAGGATTGCTTATTTAAGCCTAGGGCACATTATGTTAGGTTGTTTAGTTATTGTTGCCCTTTTTGGCATACTATGATGTACAATATTCCAACAGTACAAAAGTGACTATTTTTTTTAATTAATCCAACAGTCCATTGTTGTACTTACGACAAATTGCAGGCGATGAGTCACAATAACGTGGCTAAAGTAAGTTGACCAGACCACACACTAGAAGGTAAAGGGACGACGATGTTTCGGTCCGTCCTGGACCATTCTCAAGTTGATTGTGAATGGTCCAATCGACTTGAGAATGGTCCAGGACGGACCGAAACATCGTCGTCCCTTCACCTTCTAGTGTTTCGACAAAT
The DNA here is from genome assembly GCF_040958095.1 of Procambarus clarkii. NCBI lineage: Eukaryota > Metazoa > Arthropoda > Malacostraca > Decapoda > Cambaridae > Procambarus > Procambarus clarkii. The sequence continues at coordinate 36,438,188 of NC_091163.1, forward strand.
TGTTGCCATGTCTATGATTTTTGGAGAGCAGGTTGAATAATTGGAATATCTGAAGGGTTAAATTGATTAATTTGATCGTTTTGCATAATTTTTGTGTTTACCCATTGACAAAATTGAGATTATAGCAGGACGTAACATTGCGTGCATTATCTACCTGTGCACGTGTAATGTTACACATATATATATGTTATCTATTTACTGTAAGTCTTTTTCTTTTCCAGGATGTCGGTGCCACATATGTAGAATAAAAGGAAGGAAGCCTACTCGTAATCTCCTCAATGTTAAATACATGAAAAGAAGCTTTTATTGTATTTTATCTTTTGGTTCAAAACTATGGAAGCAATAAGTGATTTTATATAGAATGGTTCTTGATCATTAAGCATCATTCATATTTGAAAGACAAGTATATTTTCCATAATTTGTGATAAAACTCATTGACTTCTTTGTTAGTTATATAAATCTTTTACCAGAACTCAGACACAAACTTTGTTTAATTAGTCAGTATCTCTAAGTTTAAAATATTTTATATAATACTTTTCACAACTATTCAATCTGTCTCTCTATTGAAGCATATTTGATTGTATTGGTACTGATTGAGACGGAGGAACAGTAGCTAGGTTTAAGCTGCAGCATTTGGTGAATAAATTATTTTGAATAGCAAAAGTATTTAAAGGTTGGGATTTTTTATCCAGAAAATTCGTGTTTGTGTTCCTATTGCTTGTGTGCATGTTACTGCTTGACCATTTTGTTTTGTAGGAAAAACCTGGGTTTTTATTATGTTTTAATTCTTGATGTCTTTGCTCATATTAGCATTTGGATTAATTTTGACCATTTGCAAGTACTGTACAGTATTTTGCTTCAAATTCATTCTGAAAAGTAAAACAAGTGGGACTATTGTTAATGTCTTTTTGCTGTGATTCTAAATAGCATTTTGGGGTTGTGCAGTGGGGTTATGTTGTGTTTGAACGCGCTTACGCAATTGAGGCCACGTCGATGGCTGTGTCTTGCTTGTAAGTGTTTGTGCTGCAGCTGATATGAGAAACTGGCTAGACAGTGATCTTGGAATGATACGTTCTTAGAATTGAAGGATAAGATCAAAATGATACATTCTAAGGTTGGTAAGATCATTCTAAGATTGGTATGAGATGTTATAAGATTGGTACCACATGCATTTTAATTATTATAGAGTACAGTATTTGTTGTATGATAATATTGCCATAGTAATGTTTGAAACTTTGTGGAGTAACCTATATCAAATCTCCTCTTGATTAAAATGTATGATTATCATACATCTTTTAAGGGGAATATTTCCTATTTAGATCTCTAAAATAAATCTACATATTTTGCATTTAGTATACTAAAATTACTCTTTATTAACCTTTTTCATCTTTGCATCGCCAGTCACAGTCAAAAGTGTGTTTGTAACCATGTAGCTAATGTGCATAGTTCTTGCTTCTCTTATTCCACGCCTCGTTTTAAAGAGTTCTTGCTTCTCTTATTCCACGCCTCGTTTTAAAGAGTTCTTGCTTCTTCTTCCACGCCTCGTTTTAAAGAGTTCTTGCTCTTATTCCACGCTTCATTTTCTAGAGCTCTTACTTCTCTTATTCCATGCCTCATTTTAAAGATTTGGGTAAATTTTATTCACATTAAATTACCATTTGATGCTCTTCCCAAAGTACTGTATTCCCAGTCAAAATTATCACTGCGGTTACTGGAAATACTTATGAAGTAAGTGTCTTCCATATTAAGTAGGCTACTTTGATAACCTAGGTATGTAATCGTGCAACGTGTTCAGAAAGAGCAGTGATTTATCTGTGAACGTTAAGGTAAGGGGGATTCTTATTGTAGCTTCCATTTAACCTTAGTAAGCAAACAATGTAACCTCAAAGTTATTACTCGTTATTATGACGGTATTAACATTGAGGTTATCTTGTTTGTGTGCCCCATAAACCCAGTATATAAACAATATACCTTTAACACTAAACACCATATTGCCGGAACAAATGTGGACATCTTCGAGAAAAAATTAGATAGTTTTCTCTAAGGAGTGCCGGACCAACCGGGCTGTGGTGGGTATGTGGGCCTGCGGGCCGCTCCAAGCAACAGCCTGGTGGACCAAGCGCACTCAAGTCAAGCCTGGCCTCGGGCCGGGCTTGGAAGTAGAAGAACTCCCACAACCCCATCAAGGTACAATCCAGGTACTATTTTTCAATAAAATGATGTTAATAAACTTCAACTTTATTAACATCATTATGTGAGTGTCATAGAGAACACTAACATAATACAACGGTGTCAGTGTCATAGAGAACACTAACATAATACAACGGTGTCAGTGTCATAGAGAACACTAACATAATACAACGGTGTAGTTAAACATTTGTCACGATTGTGGAAGTTTGTAGCATTATTTTTCTTTTCTGAATCACCTTAATTTTTCATTTCTATTTGGCCAACTTCGACTATAATTTTGATGTGTTTATTTACATAACTGCAAATAATTAGTCGTTCAAACGCTAGGATTTAATCTAGCAATTCACTTGTAGGAGTACATCTATAAATATTAACTTTACCTATTCTCAGAAATTATTGAATAGTTTGAATGGTGGGTAATATGCAGTACTGTATTAGATAATTCATCTAACTTAATGATATTTATTATCACACAGTTGTTAAAACTAAAATATTGCAGTTCTCAAAGCAAAGCTATAAAGAGCCAGTAATAGTAATACTTAATAGGATTGTTAAACCTTCCTTGGTGCACCATTATGGTGTCTGGAGGTGTAGATGTGTGCCATTCATCCCTCTTAGGTAAGATTCATCTTTATTGACACGGGTGAAGGGATGGATTACTGCCAGATACTTCCTCGGAGCACCAACGAAGGTTTAACGTTGCATTTAGGTGCCAGTCGGGTACTTCTGAAATACTTAATAGGGATATTGTTAGTTATATAATTTCTCAATAAAACTATAGTAATGACCCACCTTGGGAGACAGCTGTACGTGCAGTTGTAGCTAGTTTTGATGTGCAAGTTTTTCCGTAAATTTTAAGGTTAACATTGTCACTGTGTGGAAAATTGATTCCAATTGTCGTATTTACCGGCAGATGTGTCTCGTGTTTTTGATCCACCACCAACCAAGTATATATATTGTCTTTACATGCATAGTCATCTGCTTTTCCCTACAAAACCACTTAAACATTGCTTAAAAGAATTCTATGATAAAACATACTGGTACTATAATTGTTTTTTCCACAAAATGTCCTTGTAAAATAGATGGGTCTTAAATGCTAGCAAATATGGAATTTTTATTCATTATAGAGAACTTGTTTCTCTCAAGAATCAACTTTTGCTTGTAGCACAAAATTACATAACACACAATGACGTCGCAATAATGTGTTATATCTGCGAGAAAATCTTTGGAGTTTATTGTGGTCTAGTTGGTAAGGCATGCATCTGGGGTGACTTAGGTTGCGAGTATTGTGGTCTAGTTGGTAAGGCATGCATCTGGGGTGACTTAGGTTGCGAGTATTGTGGTCTAGTTGGTAAGGCATGCATCTGGGGTGACTTAGGTTGCGAGTTCGATTCCACACACACACAAACTGCTCAGAAAAGTTTCTGTTACATAATTAAATTCATTAGTGGCTTTGTTTGTGCCAAGTTGCTGCATCAGACAATTATATTTAATTATTTTTTGTAGGTTTTAACATTTGACTCTTGATGAGTTAAAAAAAATAAGGAAAAAAACTTGGTTAATTTTCTGTTTAAGATAAAATATTCAAGCAGTTGACTCAAACTGTATTACAATATGTATGTTTTAAATCATTAAAATGCTCAGATTTATAAATTTGCCTACACTAAGGTGTAGGTGGGTGTGTGTGTGTGTGTGTGTGTGAAATATGTATGTATATATGTAAGAAAGGCTGCAGGAATGCACAAGTCATAAATCATTAAGAACTCTTTATGACCTGACCAGGATATGAACCCGTGACGACCAGGATCACCTCCTAACGTACACAGTACTATGACCACTGCACCTTCAGGAAGGCCTGAATTGTACTACTTTACTTTTCATTTGTACTGGTTGAGTTTTGAATTTTAAACCTCATTTTTGTGATTTATTCTCTGCACATTTGTTGTATTTGATTTTCAAATTTCCTAAGCTTTTTCGTATGTCACCTAAGTCTGCAGGTCATTACAGCTGTCAAGCTGTCTATTTGAAGGTAAATACTTTTTCACATTCCTCCTGCAGGATTTTGACTAGTTCAAATTAGTATTTTCTAGCTGTTGGGCAAAGAAAATACATTTTCCTTATTCATCTTTTGAAACTGGCCTCTATAATCTCTCTTTAGCCTATTCCACTTGCTTGCAATTCTGTACTCGCCTAGTTGTGCTTGTGGGGGTTGAGCTTTGGCTCTTTGGTCCCGCCTCTCGACTGTCAGTCAACTTGTGTGCTAAAGAAGGGTTTCGTGGCATCCTTTCCCCACTCATCTGTATCTCCAGCTTCCACCCATTTTCCCCTGGTCCTAACATTAATCATTTTGATCATTGATTCTTTATCCACTCTGTCATTTCTACCTCGATGTCTTTTGCATTATCATATCCCTGTTTCGTTTTTCTTCCGGTGTTGAGAGGTTGAGTTCTTTTAGCATGTCAAAGAGTCTCTTCAGGTCTGGAACTAGTCATGTTGGATAAACCTGAACTTTCACTAATTAAATTGTTCTAACTTTTTTAGGTAGGGACTCCAGGGTGGGGCTGCATATTCAAGTGTTGGTCTTACTCAGATTGTATATAGTGTTTAGAAGGCCTCTTTATTTCGGTACATGAAAACTACTTGACATTAGCCAGCGTCACATGTGCTGCCACGTTCCACAGGTGTCTGGGTTTGCATTATACCAATTCCTAGAGCATTCTCCTATGTTTTAGGGAGTTGTCTTTCCTTTTAGTCTATACTGCCCTAATGGTCTTGTTTATTCATTGTTTGTCCTTTGTTCCGGTTGAAGACTAACAACTATCAGACCAATGCTGCAGTATATTTGTAATCTATTTCAGTCTTCTTTACTTCTTACTATTTTCATCAGAATTGCATCATCCACAAATGGTGATTGAATGTTACTCTTCCATCTGGTAAGTCATTTACATATATCAAGAACATAATTGGCCCCAGTATGAGCCACGTGCATTACACCCCTCTCACCTGATCTGTGTAGAGTGGGTTCCGTCTTACATTTAAGGCGTGTCTGCATGTAATTACGTAATGTAATGTATGTACATTAATTATGTACATATACATGGAATGATGCTTTGAAACTACTGGCGGTTTTGGCCTCCACCGCCTTCACTTAATTTGTTCAACTGTCTACAAATAATGACCTATAATACATTTTTTCCAATATCTTTGTTTCCTTCATTTGACTCTGTGGCCTCTTGTTCTTGAAGTTGTAGCTTTCAAACATCCCCTCGTTATTACTTATGTCAATTTTAAGTCACGTCATCTCTCTCTTCCTTCTATCTTCCAGGTTTGACATATTTTAAGACTTGTAGCCTCTCCTCACACTCTTGTTTTTCAGTTACACAAATCAGTGGAGCATGTCGTGTGTGTGTGTGTGTGTGTGTGTGTGTGTGTGTGTGTGTGTGTGTATGTGTGTGTGTGTGTGTTTGTGCGTGTGTGCGTGTGCGTGTGCGTGTGTGTGTGTGTGCCTATGCATGTATATTGTGTTTGGGGGGGGGGGGGAATAAAGTGCATTGCTGTGTAATCCTTTCCATTTTTAAAACGAGGTGTGTGAGCAGTTCAGTATCATCTTCCCTCAACTTAAGAGTTGCATATATAGCATAATCTACTGCATTTTTTCCTCTTATCTTTACAATGAGATGTGTGTACCTAAATATAGACTGTAAGTGAGATGTAGCTCCTCTTACAGTGATGCGAACAGTGCCGTCGTCTTCCCTTCCTCCCCATCCTCCACCAGGCAAAACTGGTCAAATGACATTGATATAACACAAAATTAACGCTGTTACAACATTTAATGAACATTACTAGAGTACGTCTTGCCCACTGGGTCTTTATGTTTGGTAATGGCTGACAAAATTAAACTGAGAATTTCATAAAATGCTTCTATCCTATAATGAAAACTGCCTGACTAATGTAATATCTAATACATTATTCATTGGCCACTCTGCTAGCACAGTGTTTATCCTCGTACATCTTGAAGGCTATTGTTATCCTTGGGGAATAAATATCAGTTATGAATTATAAATTTTTCTAAAATAATTAAGATACAGTAATATTTAATTGTAATATATTATGTATTTTTATTTCCTGTATTAGTATCTACCCAAGGTGGTAGATACTGTATTCTGGAGTGGTGGTTATCTCATTTGTATGGCATCTACACAAAATTGTTTCATTGACGAGAAAAGTTTTGAGCAATTGTGTGGGACTGAACCCACACCTCTCTCGTTCCCAGACATGTGTTCACACCACCAACACACTCATGACGAGCTTAAAAGCTTCACAGTCAAACTTAAAAGCCTTAAAAAGCCACAGTCTTAAGGGCTTCTACCAAACTCTCGCCTCCAGAGGAGGGAGTTCGGTCCACCCATATTGCTCCAAAATTTTTTCATTAATATATCACGATATAGTGATTAAAGTTAACCTTTCTTTGGGGGAGTTCAGTTCATAATTATTGTATTGCAGTTTTTTTGTAATGCATTTTGCATGAGACTGGAGTTGAAGTAGGGAAATGGTGGGTAAGAATAAGACAAGGTCACATACTTACGGTTAGGGTCAAGTGTCTGTATAAGGGCAGTTCTATATCTCGCAACTTATTGTGAATGAGGAATACAATTTAATTGTAAAAATTTTTCTATATTAGTCAACTATTTTTTTAAAACACAAACAATCTATGTACAGTATGTATATATATATATATGTATGTATGTATATATGTATATGTATGTATGTGTTTGTAAGTGTTCAGGAAGAATCCTCACGGTCTTTTTTGAATAATCTTTATTCTCCTCTCTGAGGCTATGGGTCCCAACACCACCTCTGGTGCAACTGCAGGGACCCACAGCCTCGGAGAAAGGAACAAAGAGCATTCAGAGAAAACTTGCCATTTAACTCTAAATATGTACTAGTATTTCCATCTCCTACCACTCCTTTTTTTTATTATTTATACTGTACACTTTATTATACAAGGTTACACAGTTACATATCTGATTGGTTACCAAATGTGGACATTAAGAAGAAATAAAGGGAAGTTTGTTTCCTAGAGGCTGTAGATTTCTTCGAACTCCTCCGACGCCAGGCAGGAACTGAAGATATATATATGTACGCACACACACAAACACACACACACACATGAGCCACAGAGATATTAGAAAGAACTTTTTTAGTGTCAGAGTGGTTGACAAATGGAATGCATTAGGAAGTGATGTGGTGGAGGCTGACTCCATACACAGTTTCAAGTGTAGATATGATAGAGCCCAATAGGCTCAGGAATCTGTACACCTGTTGATTGACGGTTGAGAGGCGGGACCAAAGAGCTAGAGCTCAACCCCCGCAAACACAACTAGGTGAGTACACACATACACACACAAACACACGCACACGCATGCACACATACACACTTGAAAATTTCAAATGCCCTTGCTGGGACTAGAACCTCCACCTACATGAAGCAAAGCTGAATGCTGTATCACTGTACCACCACACTAGTTGAATGAGTTCATAAAGATACTCCCATTCTTTTGTGGTTTGGTGGTTCGGTGGTACAGGACTCGGCTTTGTGGTAAGTACACTTTGGTAATTACCACAAAGCTGAGTGTTGTACCACTACATCACAAAAGCATGGGAGAGTCTTTATGAAGTCATTCAACCCCATGCCAAGTGCAGTTGGGTTATGTGGTCAACTATTTTATCTAGTCCAAGTTTAGGCCACGGAACATACCATATCATATGATAACCCGGAATGGTACACAGGCTGCACCTTAAAATGCAACCTGTTCATAAGAATTCAGGTTCATAAAAATAAATAAATATATATATATATATATATATATATATATATATATATATATATATATATATATATATATATATATATATATATATATGTATATGTATGTATGTGTTTGTAAGTGTTCAGGAAGAATCCTCACGGTCTTTTTTATATATATATATATATATATATATATATATATATATATATATATATATATATATAATATAATATAATATAATGTACCTAGTAGCCAGAATGCAGTACTCGGCCTACTATGCAAGGCCCAATTTGCCTAATAAGCCAAGTTTTCCTGAATATGTATATTTTTCTAATTTTTTCTTATGAAATGATAAAGCTATTCATTTCATTATGTGAGAGTTAATTGTTTTTAAATTTGAGTTAAAACTAACTTAGATACTGTATATGACCGAACCTAACCAACCCTACCTAACCTATCTTAACCTAACCTAACCTAAACCAAACTAACACAGTTAAGTCTATAATTTATGTTCTTAATATAATATAATAATAATAATTCAAATAAACTAATTGGAAACAATTTATTGAAAATAAAGAAAATCACTCGGTCTATTAGGCAAGTCAGGTCTTGCATAGTAGGCCGAGAAGTGTGTTCTGGCTACTAGGTACGACACACATATATATATATATATATATATATATATATATATATATATATATATATATATATATATATATATATATATATATATATATATATATATATATATATATATATATATATATATATATATAATTATAACACACACACACACACAATATACATACATACATAATGTATAAACATATGTACAGTATATACTTTGTGTATATGTATGGATATATTAATTTTTCACTAAATGGGAAGGTGTATCTTTTCATTATGATGTTACCTTTGTGTTATTTTTTTTAATCTTCAGAGTTAGTCTTTCATTTATATAAAGAAGTTCAAGTACGTATAACATTGTTTCATGCTCTGTATTTTGTCCGTGTTCTTAGAGAAATATTTGGCTCTTCTTTTACTGGCTGCTTAATGTTGTCTTGTGTTACTTGTAAATAATAAATAATGTACGCACTCGTCTCCAGATGCTTGTCACATGCTCTTCACCAAATGGTTTCATGTTTAAAAAAATTTGTTAATGGGAATTGTCAGGGAAGAGGGGTGGGAGGGTTCCTCATCACTGTTTTGTTGTTGTTGTTCATGCTGCCCATCCTCTTATGCAACTTGTCTACTTAAATTCCGAGATGCGGAATGATAACGGCTCGTTTTGTTTGTTTTGAATCGTGGCAGTTATCTTAATTTGGTGTAGTGAGATGAAACTCGTGGTGGTATTTAGGCACATTCTAAACAGCTACCAGTATGACTCGGCCACGAGATTACTCTGTTCTGTGATAAGATTTTATGGTTGTGGAAAATAATAACATGGTATATTAATGCTCTCGGGAAATGCATAATGTAACCACAATGTTTTATTAATGTTACTACATTGTTAGAATGATGTAATATGGAAATGTAGTAAAAATATTACATTGTGTGATGACCAAACACATGTCTCAGAAGATGAAGAAACGATGACATTTTGATCCGTCCTGGACCTTTCACTCACACTCGACTTCATAATGGTCCAGGATAGGTCAAAGTGTCGTCGTTTCTTCATCATCTGATGTGTGGTTTGGTCATCATATTTTCAGCCACGCTATTGGGACTCATCGTCTTACATTGTGTGTTTGCTGCTATCCCAGGCTGTGCACAAGTGGCAAGTTGAACATCATTGTTACTCTGCCAGATGAGAACGGCTCCGACAGTTTGTGATATTGAAGCACAAATAAATGTGTCCACATAACCTTAGTTTGGCCATTACTGTAAATACCGTCATACAAAAGGTCATTTTAATAAATAAAGCTGAAAATAAATTCATGTAAATATTATCCTGATGTCTAGAAGACTGTAGTCATGTGAAGTAGAAGTGTAATCGTGGTAAGTTCACAAGGAAGGAAAAATCAACAGTTGTTGTTCTTATTCCATATTAAGATAAATAGTGTTAAGCTGTTGTGAATTACTGTGTGTTGCATTTATCAAGAACTCTTGAAAATTCTATAACAGTGCAATAAGGTATAACCTTTTGGCCTTGACACTTTGATAATTATCATATTTGCTGGCAGATAATATGTACATTCTTGATTCACACTCTTGAATATCTATATTTTATTTACATGCACCAAATCATATCTTTTCCTCAAGAAAACCACTTGACCATTGCATACAATAAATGTATGATGAGAATTAATTTTTCTCCACAAAATTTCCCTGTAAGATAGGTATATCATATATGCTGGCAAATAAGATAATTTAAGTGAGAATTCACTCGATATGTTCAGTTATTTAAATAAAAGCAATACTATTGGGTTCTCAGATAATGTACAGGTCATACAGGCTTAGTCACTATAAATAATGATTTTGGTAAATGACTTGGTAATAAATGTCTAACATAATAAAACACAATTGAATATAGCACATACACTACACAAGCCTTGAAAGCTCGGGCAGCAGTATTGCAACATCACTTCTGGAAGATAATATAGTTTGGGTGGTCTCCGATGGTGGCTTCCTGTTGCTAGCTACTTGGATACCTCGACAGAATTTAATCCCCCACCAGGCCCTTGTGAGTCATCGTAAGCCTGCCAGGGACCAGAAGCCAAAACCAGACTCCGTCTACAGTGGTGCACAGAGGTAGGTATACTAGATCACTAACCAAGGAAAGGCCATGAGAAAGGTGGGTGCACTTTCATCCCAATTACAGTAGTTGCTGGTTCTCTATGCGGAGGAGCATTCACTTAAGGCAGAGACTTTGTTATACCCACCTTCAGCGTTTGAGATGGAGTTCTCGGTGCCCCCTTTTCCCTATGTGTGTGTTACTGGGTTTCTTTCAAGTCTCCCGGAAGCATTTTATGTTGGGGTTGTTTCAGAACCGTCTCTTTGCCCTGTGAGTTCTGCAATCATATGGTTTATAGTTTATCTTTCAATATCAGGACCTCTTGTCATTGACAGACCTTTCTTCTGATGAATTCAGGTCTCGGCTTCATATTGCTTGTGGTGTGAGGTTCTTGGTTCATTCTCACTTGCAGGCAACCTCTCTCTCTTCCTTAGGGGTGGGGGGGGGGGGGGGGGAGGTCTGGCATGGCTTTTGTTACATCTAAAAAGTCGAGTGGTGTGAGACACGTTAAATTTTCCAGGCATTTTTGAGTGGTGCTGCCTCTCTGTCGTCCAAGTCTTGCCTGTTTGTGCCATCCAAGTCCTGGAATGATTTATAGGACCTCTGGTGTGTTAACATCCTTAATGATCTATTGGACCTCTTTGTGTGTGTTGACATCTTGAATGATCCATAGGACCTCTGGTGTGCTGGCATCCTGAATGATCTATAGGGCCTCTTGAACATTTTTCCACCACAGACTGCTGTATGGTCATTATGGTTGAGCAGAACATTTTCCACCACAGACTGCTGTATGGTCATTATAGCTGAAAGAAATCTTTCTGAAGCATTAATAGTTCATTCATTAGTTCTGAAGTTCATTCTCTCACCATCAATTAATGCCTGGAGAAGTAAGCACTAAATGAGAAAATATCGAGACCGAACTATGGGATGGAGTCTACACCCCTCGACCCCCACTGCATACACACGACCCTCTGGACAACGATGGCCTGAAACGTATTGTAACCACAAGTACCACCTGGGATGTTGTGGTGACCACAAGTACCACCTGGGATGTTGTGGTGACCACAAGTACCACCTGGGATGTTGTGGTGACCACAAGTACCACCTGGGATGTTGTGGTGACCACAAGTACCACCTGGGATGTTGTGGTGACCACAAGTACCACCTGGGATGTTGTGGTGACCACAAGTACCACCTGGGATGTTGTGGTGACCACAAGTACCACCTGGGATGTTGTGGTGACCACAAGTACCACCTGGGATGTTGTGGTGACCACAAGTACCACCTGGGATGTTGTGGTGACCACAAGTACCACCTGGGATGTTGTGGTGACCACAAGTACCACCTGGGATGTTGTGGTGACCACAAGTACCACCTGGGATGTTGTGGTGACCAGACGTACCACCTGGGATGTTGTGGTGACCAGAAGTACCACCTGGGATGTTGTGGTGACCACAAGTACCACCTGGGATGTTGTGGTGACCACAAGTACCACCTGGGATGTTGTGGTGACCACAAGTACCACCTGGGATGTTGTGGTGACCACAAGTACCACCTGGGATGTTGTGGTGACCACAAGTACCACCTGGGATGTTGTGGTGATAACACTGTACAAAGCACTATATGTCCTAGAAGGAATATCTTGTCTTCATGACAATAGCAGCGGCCTAGATGAATGGAGGACTCTGGCAACTGCTAATAAATACTCTTATCAATAATTAGCACCTGTAGGTGATTTATTATATTAAATATGTACAACTACTATAAAAACCAAACATTAATTATTCACAAAACTAATTCAACAAATTACATAATAAGTAGTTAGTGCTTTCTACAACTACAGTTTACAATAGTAAATGGAACAATTTATGAATATTCAAGCAAAACCCAGAAGTTGAGTTGCTCTTTATCCGTTACTCGGTTACAGGTGCTGGCTCATGCTTCCTTCAGTGCTCAAGTTGTCATATGTGAGTGATCCTGATGAACTGTATATACTAATTTGTTTCCATGCATACCTGGATGAAGAGCTTTTAAGTAGCTTAGCAGTTTAAGGGTTATGCACGTCGGTCAATTTCCTTAGCCAACCACGAGGGACCCAGGTTCAATACCAGGGCAGGGCAGAAATAGTTGGGCACATTTCCTTTTACCTAATCCACCTGTTCACCTAGCAGTAAATTTGGTACCTGGGAGTTGGGTAACTGTTGATGTTTGCCAACTAGGTCAGTAGTTTACCTAGAGGGACCTCGATGAGCCTAAGTACAAATTTCTGGCCTTCGTGAATTCTATGCAAATAGAACTTTACTTCTCAAATTACAATATACTATACTGTACTGTACTATATAGTACATTATCATGATGTGAACAGTCTAAGGAAAGGAGCTTACGAGATATTTATATTTGGAAGGCACTTCTTCCGAAGCTCAACAGCATGAACTTTCGAATTCAACAGCAAAAATTCGTTGAAATCGGAAGTCGCTTTTGAATTTAACAAATATGCAAATTAAGCACAAAAGATGCAGGTGGGACACCAATAATTAAAAATGCACTAACTTTGCCTTGTGAGCATATCGCTATCAGTGTATATGGGAAGCAATAAATATTAAATTTGTGTATTAAAAAAATGACATTCGGTTTAATTTTGTACTGGAAATGTGTATGGAGGCGGCTTCCACAACTTTTCAGTACATTTTACTTGGTGACTACTTGGATTTGCATATAATTTCTTCCCTCCATAAACTACTTGGTGAATCCAATACCATTGACATTGCTCATGTTATGCCTTGTTGCTCTGGTATTGTCATCCTGAGAGTGAGTTAGGACCTGTTCAATGTCCCACGACTCCGATGCTACTAAATTGTCTTTCGGGCTTAATGCCTTCTCTTGCTTGCTTGCTCTTTTTTGTAACTTGTTAGTCCAGGTTTTCAACAAGGTGCAGTAACAGAGTTGGCAAAGACAAATTTGACAATAAAGAGCAGTCTTCCTTTCATTAAATAACCTTCAATCTAATATGGCCATTATTTACATTAATTTTCCTGAGAACCGCCATCTTTAGTGGCCTCTACTGGAACAAGAAGCCCCTGAGAGCCACCATTTCTAGTGGCCTCTGTGGGGGTCCTGTCTCTACAGGATCACCGTGATCGCTACTGTCTTCACTACCTTGCACACGGTCCTTACAACTCCCTCACTCTTGCTTATGTCGTACTTGGACCTTTACCTCTCCTGTGGCCCTGTTCCTGTTACCAATATTTCTCCTCGTGTCGTTCAGTCCTTGACCCTGTGGAGGGTCCCCCTTCTTAAGTTTTGTAAAACCCTGACCCCCCATCAGTAAAGCTTTTACCTCTCCTACAGTCCTGAAACGCCTTCTCCTCCTACACTTTTCTTCACACTCTCGCTCCATTTCCGTCTTCACCGATGGGTCTTAAGTCTGTAGACGGTGTAATCCACTCAGTAAAACATCTAAATTACTGGGACCAACTAAATAGCCTAAATCTGTATTCTCTTGAGCACAGGCGGGAGAGATATATAATAATCTATACGTGGAAAATATTGGAGGGGCTGGTCCCAAACCTGTTTTTCCTGACCACACCTATGTGTCGCCTGCCTCCGGAGACTAGCATCTTCACAGCAGAACTTTATGCTATTTTGTAAACTCTTCATCAACTGCTTTCTCGCTGTCAATCCTCCTTTGTTGTTGTATTTGGCTCTGGCAGTGTCCTCATGGCTCTTGAGTCTTTTAATCCAGTCCATCCGGTGGTGGTCGAGATTCAACATTGGCTGTTTCTTGTTTCCAGTAGACTTAAGACAATGGAGTTGTGCTGGGTTCCCAGCCATATTGGTGTGTCCATAAATAAGCGTGTGGACGCTGCCACTAAGGAAGCTATCCGCACTTGTCCCATCTCCCGTAAAGGTGTTCCTTATTCCGACTTTTACCCTGTTGTTCATTCCTCCATCCTTGCCTGTTGGCAGGGTTGTTGGTCATCTGTTACTGGTAACAAACTGCGTACTCTTAACAGTAGTGTGTCTCTGTGGCCTTTCTCCTACCACCGTAACCGGCGGTGGGAAACAGCTCTGGCAAGGTTGGGTATTGGCCATACGCGTTTAACTCATGGACACTTAATGGAGCGCCGCCATGTTCCTTATTGTCCCTCTTACAGTCGTGCATATCCTTGTTGAATGTCCTGACTTCCAGGACGAGCGTGTGTCTTGCTTGCCGACCGTCCCTCGCGGTCACTTGTCCCTCGATAGAATTTTTTGGTGAATCGGATACCTTTGATGTTGTTCGCCTTATGCCCTTTTGTTCCCGTATTGGCATCCTTAGTGACATTTAGCGACCTATGAACACCCCGCACATTTGATGGTGCTTCATAGCCTTTCCGGCTTGGTGCCTTCTTTTGATAATTACTTAATTACTCTGTGGGAACAAGAAGCCCTGAGGGCAGCTATGACAGGGACAAGAAGCCCTGAGGGCAGCTATGACAGGGACAAGAAGCCCTGAGGGCAGCTATGACAGGGACAAGAAGCCCTGAGGGCAGCTTTGACAGGGACAAGAAGCCCTGAGGGCAGCTATGACAGGGACAAGAAGCCCTGAGGGCAGCTATGACAGGGACAAGAAGCCCTGAGGGCCACCATCTCCATTAGCCTCCTAATGGGACAACAGGTTCTTTGTACTCTTCTTGAAGTACAAAAAAAAGTAAAAGTATTATTCTATTTTAGTATAGGTTCCCGGCAGTACAGTCGGATTCCTTCTCGATACACAGTCGAGAATTCCGGGTTCGAATCCTGCGCGGGACAAAAATAGTTGGGCACATATCCTTTCACCTAATGTACCTGTTCACCCAGCAATAGGTAGGTACTGAGGAGTTAGTCGCCCCTTGAAGGGTTGCCTCCTGGGCGGGGTCATTAATTCCACCCTAGTGAAATGGGGGAACTTCGATATAAGCCTAACGCGTATGAATACACTCTGGCTTCCTGTCCCCTGACACAATGTATTATTATTGTTATTATTATTCAATAAGTGTAGGTTCCAGCCTGCTGGCACACAACTGACATTTACTCTGCGACACATTAAAGGCCGTCAGTCTGTGGAACCTTTATTGACAAGATCTAACAGACACTCTCGGGGATTTTCTTAATGAGAACAAAATTCCACATCAAACTGCCGTGGTCAGTCATACGATAATGTCTCTAATATCCCGTCTGCCCGAAACGCTTTGCGTAATAGTGGCTTTAGGCATTGTATGTACTAGCTCTATCTATAAAGCCAACAAACTTTGTAAAATCTCTATGTATGTACCTTACCTAAATAAAAATTATTATTATTATTATTATTATATGAGGAGTATTTGCTATATGTGCAAATAGTTTTTAATGATTTATTTTTCAAGTAACATAAACGAGTTGCTACTCTCTCATTTTTATTCAATTTACATGAAACTTACACCTTATATGTAAAGTTTCTCTCTAAAATCTGATGCCGTTTTTTCCCTATGTTCATTTATTGATTTTATAATAGCAATAAACATGATATATTTGCATATATTTTTTTTTTTGGGGGTGGGAACTTTGACTATTTGTATTAGGAAAACTAAACATGTTTTGGAAAATCCGCGGCATCAGATCCTTTATTATATGCTAATGTGTCAGAAAAGTGTCATAGAATGAGTATATCTGACACTTGTGGTTGTAGCAACTCACTGAAAATATGTAATATTCGTTGAAAAAAAATCTCAGTTTCTATTTAGGCTGCAGTACTGAAACTTGGAACAATTGCAGCCATTTTCATATACAACTAGTCAAAAAAGATTTGTTGACATTGAACAAAGTTTAAAATGCTAAGTAATGCGCCCCTTAAAACCGAAAAATTCAAGGTGGAAACTTTCCTCCCTATTCTGGACACTTTAATCTTTGAACCGAGAAAACGTCCAGAGGTAACGCGCTCAGAGTGGGACTTGTTTATTTTATAATAGCTAAAGAGTTTGTCTTTGTCCACTCTGTCAATTCCCCTGAGAATTCTGTAGGTGGTTATCATGTCTTCCCTTGCTCTTCTGTCATCCAGAGACGTGAGGTTCAATTCCCTTAGCCTTTCCTCGTAGCTCATACCTCTCAGTTCCGGGACTAGTCGGGTGGCATACCGCTGAATCTTCTCTAACTTTGTCTTGTGTTTAATTAGGTATGAACTCCAGGCTGGAGCTGCTGCATTATTCTTCATTTATTAAATGGGCAGAGTTTCTTTCACCCTATGCCCCTGTTACCTAGCAGTAAAATAGGTACCTGGGTGTTAGTCAGCTGTCACAGGCTGCTTCCTGGGGGTGGAGGCCTGGTCGAGGACCGGACCGCGGGAACACTAAAGCCCCGAAATCATCTAAAGATAACCTCCAGGATTGGTCTGACATAGGTGGAATACAAGGTCCTGGACGATTCCTTGCACATGTTTCTAAAGGGAGTTCTTATGTTGGTCAATCTAGCATATGCTGCTGATTGAACCGAGCACTCTCGGACCTCGGATAAATAGTCTAACGACAACCAAGATTTTTGTAGAGTCGTGCTGGTCGAGTTTTCAGGTACCAGGTACGCCAAGTTGCATAGCACTCTTGGGTTCGAATCCTTCTGGGGTGTGGAGTTTTCAGTTATATATATATATATATATATATATATATATATATATATATATATATATATATATATATATATATATATATATATATATATATATATATAAAATATAAAATATTTGGCTGGGTCTATACGCCTGGAATGGGCCATCGTGTCAGTGAACAAGTTTGTGGTCATAAGACTTAACAATTCCAGTAATGTAGTGATAATATAATACTTGCCGGCAGGCATTTGAAAATTTTGTATAATAGAGACAGCAATGATCAAGCACAATGTTTTCAATATATATTTTAGCTCACTGCGTACATAGAACAACTAAAAACTTTTCTATACTATAATTCTTTATATTGTAATTCGATTTACATTTCTTGTTATTACCCTTTTAATAATAGTACAAAACATTTACT
>NC_091163.1:36460940-36610940 GCF_040958095.1 Procambarus clarkii
CTAAAGGGGCCACTCTCCCGACCAGACCACCAATATGCTCATATTATGACATGAATATAGCCTGCGATATATTACATATTTGGGCAATACTGTACAGTATACAAATATAACTGATAAACGTAGCCTATTGATGACAGGAATCTTAGAGAACAGACCCGGAGCAAGTTTACTGGGCGACTGAGGAATGGGCCAGATTGGGGACTCTTAAAAGGGTTACAAAGTAGCCAGTCGGAAGTTATCGTCCACTGAGACACGGGGACAAGAAGCCTCAGGGCCACCACTATTTCTAGGGGCCTTGACGGGGACAGGAAGACTGACTTGTCAGGGGAGGGGGGGTCCACATCCACCTCCAATCCCATTGTTACTGAGGATTTTGCTAGCATAATTTTGAACTAGTATTGGACTAGCATTGGTTGACTGAGGACTAATATCACACACACACCTATTTGCTACTTTGTGCTCACACCAACGTGAGCGGTCATGGAAGATGCAGTTATAGCGTCTACTGTGTAAATCTAGTGCAATAGTATTTTTGGGGGAAAATAAAAAGATTCCTTCTGGTAAGGAAATGAGCCATTGCAATCTTGTCAACCTCAGTAATAATGATAATAATAATAATTTATTTATAAGTGGAAAGGAACATATTTCAGTGGTTACATAGTAAATACAGTATTTGTGTAATTTAAGAAGACTACGCGAGGCGTTTCGGACATAACATAAAATAATATGCGAATTGATATTTAATTAATTAAGCGACATATTTCAGAAAAATGAAAACTGGTTCGATTTCAGTCAAACTTTTTTGACTAGTTGTATATAAAATAAATTTGGTTTAACTGGTCCAAGTCTCAGCATCGTAGCATAAATAGGAAGGGTGAACAAAAATATTGTATTATGTGTCAAAAATTTTCCAAAATGGTCAAAAATTAACATCAAACAAAAGTGTCAACTGAAATCATGTCTATAACTCTAAGCTATCACAATAGCATATAATAAAGTATTTTAATATATACTTTTATGCCCCCCCAAAAATTCAAACAAAAAACAAAAAATTAGATTTTTTTCTCAAATTTTTTTTCATACTTTTTATCAGCCGATTTGCATGAAACTTATACACCTTACAGACCGTGAGCCTATCTGTTAAGATGCCAATTTTGGAGGAAATTAGTTGAAGTCATCTTCAGCCACAGGTGGCAGAGTGTTTGATCTTATTTATTTTCAAGTAACATAATATTGCATCTCCTCTTTCATTGTTTTTCAATTTACATGACATTTACACCTTATGTGTAGAGTTGACGTCTATAAAATGGCCAAAACACTTTATTCTTAAATTCATTTATTGATTTTTATAAATATTTGTAAACATGAAATATTGGCATGTATTTTTGTGGGGAACTTTGACTACTTGTATTAGTAAAAGTTAACATATTTTGGATAATCCGCTTGGCCAAATCCTTTATTATATGCTAATATGATATATGAGTGTCATAGAAATGATGTCATTTGAATATTGTGGTAGTTGTAGGATATTGAAAATGTGTAAAATTCATTGAAAAACCAAAACCAAAAAAACATATCTTCCTCTCTACTTGGAATGTGATACAGAAACGTAGAACAGTTGCAGCCTTTCTTATATACAACTAGTAAAAAAAAGTTTGTTTGAAATTAAACAAAATTTTAAATCGCGTTTACGGCCCCCTTAAAATTGATTGGGATGATGCTTAATACTATATCACTTCATTTTCATGTGTAGGATGGCGTGTTAATATACAATTATGACTAGCACATGCAGCGGGCTGCATGATTTGTTTTTTGCAGGGATATTCCAGCTCGGGCCCTAAGCCTCTGGCTAGCCCACTGGGCGGGCCCCTAAGCCTCTGGCTGGCCCACTGGGCGGGCCCTAAGCCTCTGGCTAGCCCACTGGGCGGGCCCTAAGCCTCTGGCTGGCCCACTGGGCGGGCCCTAAGCCTCTGGCTGGCCCATTGGGCGGGCCCTAAGCTTCTGGCTGGCCCACTGGGCGGGCCCTAAGCCTTTGGCTGGCCCACCGTGCGGGCCCTAAGCCTCTGACTGGCCCACTGGGCGGGCCCTAAGCCTCTGGCTGGCCCACTGGGCGGGGCCTTAAGCCTCTGGCTGGCACACTGGGCGGGCCCCTAAGCCTCTGGCTGGCCCACTGGGCGGGCCCCTAAGCCTCTGGCTGGCCCACTAAGTGTTGCTTGTTTCTGTTTTACTTGGGCGGAGTATGAGTATTTATGACTCGTATGGTCGCTTCAGTAAGATTTTGTCCCATGTGTTTAACAACTTCTGCTCTGTTGAATCTAAGTTGAAATCTTAATGGGTTGGTAACTGTGCACATAGAAGTAATGGATAATTAGATAGTAGAACTTGGTACTATTTACTTTAGTCAGAATAAAAATAAAGCTAAAAGAAAACTTAGATATTCCTAGGCCTAATATAACACATATATGTACTATATTAGGCCTCAGATGGCGTGTATTAGGCTGAGGAAGGTTAGGTTAGTTTAGTTTCTCAAAGCAACACCAGTAGAAAAACTTTTACGGTTTGTCCCAATTCAGTGGTACCGAATTATATTTTTAAATTACCTTTTACGTCAATATATGTACAATGGTCTTCATCGTTACTATAAGTACTACCTGGATGGAAGGATGGGCTGTATGAGGACCAGGAGCTGGGATATGAGTACAAGAAACTGGGATATGTAGACGAGGAGCTGGGATATGAGGACGATGAACTGGGATAACGAGGAGCAGGTAAATGAACAGATGGAGCTTGGATATGAGGACGAGGAGCTGGGATATGAGGAGGAGGACTCCCTCATTGGGATATGAGGACGGAGGGAAGGAACGGCCCCCTAGGACACCGCTGGGTATCAAACGCTGACCTTCAAGAACTGTGACCATATTGACTGTTCCTACAAATGCAAGCAGTTGGTCCCCCCTTCCCCCCCCCCCCGGGTTATTAATAAATACCAGTTAACGTTTATAATGTTCCAGGATGATGGGCAGTGAGGCGCCCCGCACTCAGTACTTCAGTCAGCGGACACCCGTTAAGGAACCAATTAACGTGATTGAACGTATCAAGTCGCTGTATATGACAGGCAAATGTTCGGACCTTATCATCCGCTTCTCCGGCCGTAAGGAGACCATCCAGGTGAGTGTTGAGATCATTCCCGTTATCCAAGTCCAGTATGATCAGTCCAGCAACCAGGAGGCCTGGTCGACGACCGGGCCGCGGGCACGCTAAGCCCCGGAAGCACCTCAAGGTAACCTCTAGGTATCCAAGTCCCTCCCCACCCCAGGATGCAACCCACAACAGTTGCCTAACACCCGGGTTCCTATTTGATGCTAGGTAGGCCTACAGTAGGCCTACTTGTGGCCTACAGTAGGCCGAAAGTGTCGCTTTTTGTTCTATTTAGAGTGCGCCGAAATTGTCAATAATGTTAAAAAAAAATTCTCGCCTGTCAATAGGAATGTCGAGCCTCATAATATTATTATTATTATAATTATTATTATTATTATTATTATTAGCATTATTATTATTGATATATGTTATATCTATATTTTACCATTTGTTTATGAAGAACAGTAACAAAATGCTTGAAAACATTCATAAAATAATGTGTTTAGACAACCAGTAACGCCTCTCAATGTTTTCTTTATATGGTAAAGCTTTAGGAATAATGTTATTAATAACTAATAATTCCCAAGATGGAAAATTAATAAATTAGTAACACTATTAATGAACTTTTTTTTTAAGGCAAAATAAGTTTTTGCGTATTTACGTGTAAATATGTTGTTTACAATTAACACAAATATAAATGAGATATTGGAATAAATAAAAGCATTTGAGAAAGCCTATCAACAATTATAAATGTTTATAATCTTTATCTTTATAAACAACTAGAAACGTGAACGTGAAAATAATAAGTCTGGGCTCAAATTATGTATATATAAAATTTAATTGGAAAATAGGGACAATAAAGGGACAATCAACCTGTTCTCTTACGAAGAAACGTCGCTTTTCGCTCGTAGGCGTTACATAAGGCCAAAAACTGTCGTACTACAAGATGGAAGCGGCTGGCGAAAGTGACGGACTGTCCCGTTTTCTGTTTTGGGTCCTCTGGCTTAGTCTGTTAGGTTAGGAGAGGACACTTTATATTGACAGTTTTCTTGACACTGGGACACGGGAGACATCTCCCGTCACGCAGGGTGCAGTCGCACCTCCACAGATCTCCAGTATCATCTATTGATACTGGTAATGGCTCAAAAGGGCCACCATTTACGGGCTTTTCATGCCCGTGCCACCTTTTGGGTGGCTTAATCTTCATCAATCAATCAATCAGACATTGGGAAACCTTAGGCGGACGGGGTGAAATATGAGGCTTGTGTGTGGTTGGTCAGAGAGTTGTGTGTGCTCTCAGACTAGTTTCATCAGTAAGTTCTCCTGACAGCTACAAGCACTTTGCCCCAAGAGTGTAACACTTATATGCGGTGCTTACTGTATTAACCTGCAATGTTAAATGTGATTCTTGTATTGTGATTTGTGGATTTGTACTCACTGGATTTGTGCGTCTCTTGAGGGACTTGAAGTAGTGGGTGGGGGGGGGGGGGGGGTAGCCTAAGACAGCCTAAGCTACTCTATCCCTTTGAGATGTACTTTATTGTCTCAATAAACGTACTTAAACTTTCCTCCCTTTACCTGAATTTACCTGAGGGCCACCAACATAGTGGCCTCGACGAGGACAGGAAGCCAGCGGCTTGTCAAAGGTCCCCATATTTGCCTAGATGATAAACTTGATCAACTTGCCCTGATGATGACTTGACAAAGCTCTTCACTGAAAATAATGACTTGCATAAATAAGTCTATGATAATACTGTTAATACTGTACTACCATTGTGGGATGTTTCAGCCAGTCAAAAGTTTCAGTAATGTAATTCCTGAGTGTCAACGCCTCATTTTCTGCTATTTTCTTCGTTAATCCTGTCACTAACTTTCAATATTTTCAGTTCAACTCTTAAAGTCGTCAAATTTGTCTCCAACTGAAGCTGCTTTGTAAATCAAATGCATTTACACATTATCCAAATAAATCTACTGCAACATTTCAAAATTCCCTCGTGGCGCAGCGGTAAGATCCTCGCCCGGCGCTTAGCGAGCACTTTGGCCTGGGTTGGTATCCTGGCCGGGGATGATTGACTAGGCACCATTCATTATCTGTAGCCTCTGTTGACCCAGCAGTGAATGGGTACCTGGTTGTTAAACCATTTGGCGGGTCGTATTCCAGGGAGGATTGGGATTAAGAAATTGGAATTTCAAAATCTGTCATATTTTTTTGTATATTTACCAGTCTCCGTGGTGTAGTGGTAAGACACTCGCCTGGCGTTCCGCGGGCGCTATGTCATGGGTTCGTATCCTGGCCGGGGAGGATTTACTGGGCGCAATTCCTTAACTGTAGCCTCTGTTTAAGTCAACAGTAAAATGTGTACTTGGTTGTAACAACGATTCTTCGCGGCGGGGATCGTATTCCAGGGACCTGCCCGAAACGCTACGCGTACTAGTGGCTGTACAAGAATGTAACAACTCTTCTATATATCTAAAAAACAAAAAACAAAAAAAAAAACGCTATGCGTGCAAGTGGCTTTACGAGAGTGAAAGAACTCTTGCATATATAAATAAAATAACATAAAATGTCTAATGTTTCACTGCGCAACTGAATTTTATTGTTTCTTCAAATGATATGAATTTTGTGAATCTGAAACAAAATTGATTAAATCATTGATACTCGAAATTTACATTTGAAGTTCTGAATATCTGTTTTCTCATGAATTTCAAAATCTGTCATTTTTTTATATTTAGGTTTGAGAAGTATTTATAAAGTGACATTGTCGATATCACGTTTAAAATAGTTAAGTTTGACTTTAAAGGCTTTTATGCTATCAAACATAACATAAAGTCTTTTACCAGATCCCTGTAAATTGGTGATCAAGTCATTTAAATGTGAAGAGAAATTTGTGAAAACATCACTCTACAAATCCATACAACGTCACATAATTATTGGTTAGAAAACTTTTCATTCATCAAAAACAAACTAATTTCATGCACTCAACAAATCGTGTACTGCGTCAACGAATATTGTTGTACATGAGTAGTCTTGTGTTCACTCAACTCTTCCCTCAGTCAACTCTGAAGTTGTCAGCCCGCGAATAAATATAAGGAACTATTTTGCTTACAGTTTTCATCACTTGAAGTTCCTAAGACCAGCTTTTGCCTCCTTGAGGGCAACACAAGGAAAGCCTACCAGTGGGCGTCTAATATATTTTGCAAACACATTTACAAAACCTGATTCTTGAGCATTATGCAGTGGGCAGCAGCATCAGTTCTCACAGCAGTTTTGGAAGGTCAACCTGTCGTTAAACATTCCGTATTGATTAACGAAGGATGAGTGTGACTCACACTCATCCTTTGTTGACTCACAACATCCTGTGTTGACTCACAACATCCTGTGTTGACTCACAACATCCTGTGTTGACTCACAACATCCTGTGTTGACTCACAACATCCTGTGTTGACTCACAATCACTCACAAACATCCATGAGAGTTCACTCACAAACATCCACGAGAGTTCACTCACAAACATCCATGAGAGTTTACTCACAAACATCCACGAGAGTTCACTCACAAACATCCACGAGAGTTCACTCACAAACACCAGAAGTAAACTATAATCAGAGGTAAACCACAGCCAAAAGTTTACCTCCACCATGACCTAAACACTGGTGGGTACACCATTTGAGGCTCCCGGTAGTACAGTCGGGTTCGTACTCGACTCATAGTCGAGAATTTCGGGTTCGAATCCCGTGCGGAGGCAGAAATGGTTGGACGCATATCCTATTAGGTTACCTATTAACTGCTAGGTGAACTGAGGCATCAGATGAAAGGAATCGTTAAACAATCACTTTTATCTTGCTTCGGGAATTAAACCCGGGACCTCTCTGCTGTGACCCGACTATTATTTGATTCATAAAATTTTCAATTGTGATCATTGCTGTCTTCATATATGTGCTGTCAATCTGCTGTATGGTGTCTATTAATCTTGTTTAAATTACCAATCAAGTTGTCAATATATTCAATCAGAGCTTTAATATACCAATGTGCTTTAATATACTTACTAATCTCTCTCATCTCATTTTTTCAATATATCTGTTATCATTTTATTAATTCTGCTAGAATTTACCTAATTAAAATTATCTGTTAGATTAAGGACCTGCCCGAAACGCTGCGCGTACTAGTGGCTTTACAAGACTGTAAATACTATGCTATGTATTCTCTCTAACCCAATGTACCTTCTTGTATATAAATAAATAAATAAATAAATAAATAAATTGATGAAACAGCAAAAAGCATTATTAAGAGGCAGTTTTCTCACCAGGCTCACCGGCTGATTCTTGCCATGAGCTCGCCTGTGTTTGAAGCTGAGCTCTATGGCCACAAAGCTGTGGGGACAGAGCTTACTCTGACGGACTCCGTGGAGGCCTTCCAGTGGTTGATGGAGTACATGTACTCTGACAGAGTACACTTCCCCACTACGCCCATGGCCTTGGAGGTCAGTCATCTGGCCAGCAAGTACGAGATGACAGTCCTCAAGTACATATGCTCAGAAGTAAGTACAATTAATCTTAAATTGTTTCTCAAATTATTCCATTTGTTCTTAAATAAATTGGTGAAGGTAAGATTCTGGAAAACCCTGGGTAAATACTGGCTTGTAAACAGCGTTGTTTGATGTGTGGAGCAAGTTACCAGGTAATATAATTGACGAGATCACTAGATTGTTTCAAACGTAGGTTATACCTGTCGATGATTCAATCAAAGTCCCCGCGGCCCGTTCTCGGACTAGGCCTTCTGGTTGGTGACCTGATCAACCAGGCTGTTTGATGCTGCTGCTCGCAGCCTGATGTATGATTCACAGCCTGGTCGAGCAGGTATCATTTGAAGGTTTTTGTCAAGTTCTCTTTTGAACACTTGGAGAGGCCGGCCCCGTATGGACCCATGGGAGCTGCCTCGTATGGACCAATAGGAGCTGCTTATGGACCAATAGGAGCTGCTTCTTATGGACCAATAGGAGCTGCCTCTTATGGACCAATAAGAGCTGCCTCGTATGGACCAATAGGAGCTACCTTGAATGGACCAATAGGAGCTGCCCCGTATGGACCAATAGGCCTTCAGCAGTGTGTATGTGTTCTTATGTAATATTCGTTATGCCTTCTTATCAGTAGTTGTGTGAAGCTTTGTCTGTACTTTGATGTTGAAATGACTCATTCTAAAGTTAGTTTTCATCTTTGGTTTTCCTAGATTTATGTCATTGTTTATGTCTTAATCTAATACTATTGTGTGTTCTTAGCCACATATTGACATGGTTTTTGAATTGTTGAAGTGACAGTATAGTTTTGTCGTCAGCCTATTGACAGAATGAGCGCCATGGTTTTGTCACCAGCCTATTGACAGAATGTGCGCCATGGTTTTGTCACCAGCCTATTGACAGAATGTGCACCATGGTTTTGTCGTCAGTCTATTGACAGAATGTGCACCATGGTTTTGTCACCAGCCTATTGACAGAATGTGCGCCATGGTTTTGTCACCAGCCTATTGACAGAATGTGCACCATGGTTTTGTCACCAGCCTATTGACAGAATGTGCGCCATGGTTTTGTCACCAGCCTATTGACAGAATGTGCACCATGGTTTTGTCGTCAGTCTATTGACAGAATGTGCACCATGGTTTTGTCACCAGCCTATTGACAGAATGTGCACCATGGTTTTGTCACCAGCCTATTGACAGAATGAGCGCCATGGTTTTGTCACCAGCCTATTGACAGAATGTGCACCATAGTTTTGTCACCAGCCTATTGACAGAATGTGCACCATGGTTTTGTCACCAGCCTATTGACAGAATGTGCTCCATGGTTTTGAGTATATGGGATGGGAGGTATGTCGGAATTACTGTGTTGGTGGTAAGGGAACATCTGTCTGGTAGTGTCACATCACACCTCTTGGGTGGCAGTTTGTTCTTGAGAGTCCATTGTAAAGAAGCCTAACAGAAGTATGTTCTTGAGAGTCCATTGTAAAGAAGCCTAACAGGAGTATGTTCTTGTGAGTCCATTGTAAAGAAGCCTAACAGGAGTATGTTCTTGTGAGTCCATTGTAAAGAAGCCTAACAGGAGTATGTTCTTGTGAGTCCATTGTAAAGACGCCTAACAAGAGTATGTTCTTGTGAGTCCATTGTAAAGAAGCCTAACAGGAGTATGTTCTTGTGAGCCCATTGTAAAGAAGCCTAACAGGAGTATGTTCTTGTGAGTCCATTGTAAAGAAGCCTAACAGGAGTATGTTCTTGTGAGCCCATTGTAAAGAAGCCTAACAGGAGTATGTTCTTGTGAGTCCATTGTAAAGAAGCCTAACAGGAGTATGTTCTTGTGAGTCCGTTGTAAAGAAACCTAACAGGAGTATGTTCTTGTGAGTCCATTGTAAAGAAGCCTAACAGGAGTATGTTCTTGTGAGCCCATTGTAAAGAAGCCTAACAGGAGTATGTTCTTGAGTCTGGCTCTCGTAAAGAAGCTAAAAAATGAAGGTACAGTATGCAGTTTATACATTTTATACAATACATACCTCATCTCACATTATTATTATTATTATTATTATTATTATTATTATTATTATTATTATTATTATTATTATGATTATGATTAATATTATTATTATTATTATTATTATTATTAATATTATTATACTGGAACTTTAGCTTCTTACTTACAAGGACTTGGTACAGAATCTAGGAGAAAACACAATTATTTAACACCAATTTACATTAGACTTTAGCGAGGCTGTTCCATGTTAATTAATTGTCGGTTATATGTTTACAGTACTTGTCAAACGCCTTGAATGATGCCAACTATCTTATGGTATACAATGCTGCAGTACAGATGAACATCTCCGACCTCATCAACAAGTGCTCACAGGTAATTAGAGATCCCCTGGCCGGGGGAGTTCCTTGTGTACGTTCTGTTTTGTTCATGTGTGATGTCACGAGAACTATTCAATGCTTAAAGAATATTTTTGTCTAAGTACAAACATTATTGCTCAGCGAAATCACAAGAACGTGATGCATCTATGAGAAAATGTTGATGTTGAATGATAGGATTGAACATACATATTGAAGCTCTATAATGGGATTGAACTTGCTCACTGAGGTTGGATGGTAAGATTGAACCTGCACATTGAGGCCGTGTTGTGGGATTGATCTTGCATATTGAACCTGTACGATGGGAATGAACCTGCATATTGAGTTGTACAATAGGATCGAACCTGTGTATTTAGGCTCTTTGTTGGGATCGAACCTGTGTATTGGGGGGCTCTGATACGATCGAACCTGTGTATTGGGGCTCTATGATAGGATCGAACTTGTGTATTGGTGGGCTCTGATACGATCGAACCTGTGTATTGAGGCTCTATGATGGGATCGAACCATTGTGAATCTAGGGATGTTGGTTCAATCTCGTTGTATGGCTTCTATATTTTCTCATAGATACATAACGTCCTAGTGATCTCCATACGCATTGATGGTGTGTCGGAGATGGGATCTCGGTAGTACAGTTGGCTTCGTTCTTGATTCACAATCGGGAATCCTAGGCTCGAATCCCAGTCAGGACAGAAATGGTTGGGCACGTTTTCTTTCTCCTAATGTCTCTGTTCATCTCTTTCTTCATATTATATTAATCTTTGTTAAAATTATAATATTCATTTGCTTCAGATTATAATAACCTCTTTGTTCATATGATAATGTTTGCTTTGTTCAGATTATAATATCCTCTTTGTTAAGAGGATAACTGCTATCTTATATGTTTACAATATAATAGTTTTTATTTACACTATAATACGCTCTGTTTACAATATAATACTCTTTATATGCATTATAATTCTCTACGTTTACATCGTAATACAGTACTCTATATATATATGCATTATAATACCCTTTGTTGACATGCAGTTGTATAAGTGTTTGTTTACGTTATAATACTGGGAGGTCAGATAATGGAGGGGTCCTCGAGCAGTGTGTTCTGTAAGCAACACATCACCCAACTGAGCCGGTGGGCGCTGAAGCATCTCTTGGAGCAGCCTCATGCCTTTGTCAACGAGGTCACTGTCTTCAGTTCTCTGATCACATGGTACGGGTCTTTTTCTTTATAAATATAATTGTTGTAATATACTGGTATTAGTATACTGTGTATATATATATTCTCTTTGGGTGAGGTGGTAAAGAACAAGTGGATGAATAGCATAACATAAGGGGTATTAATTGGGAATTAAATGTAACAACATGGGTTGCTTATGTTCCTAAGGTAGGGTCATTGGATCCTGTCTCTGCGTTGGCTCGGGGTCTTGAAGTGGGAACATTGTAATTGAGAAAACCGCAATAATTGATTGCGTCGAAAATGTAATCTAATTTTTATTTGCTATAGGGCGCAGCATCAGCTAGAGTTGCGGGGGACTAATTGTACACCGAGCGACCTGCGTCAGGAGATGAACGACTTCCTGCCTCTGGTGCGGTTCCTCACTATGACCACCGACGAGTTCGTCGAGAACGTCGTCCCCACCGAGGTCTTCACCCTGGAGGAAACGTGCGCCATCTTGAGGAACATGAAGCATATTGAAGGTGTACCTCTACCAAGAGTTTGTTCCACTTCAAGAGAGAGAAGAGACAAGAGAGCAAATTTCCAGTGAAATGTTGATCATGTTTTTGCAGTTGGGAACAACTGCAAATTGCAGTGTAAAAATATATTTTCTAAGGAAACTACATATGCACTAAAGGTGATTTGTGTTTAGGATTTATATTTGTATTTATGTTCACAGTATTTTACCAAATTGTTTATACCAAATATTGTTAATGTTATCATAATAAAATATTGATATTTTCCTTTCCTATTTGGGGTCTGTAGATGTGTACAGTATTTGGATATATGTGGACTTAAGACTTCAGACTTTCATATGGAAATTTATGATTTCAAGACTTTCATGTTGCAGTTTTGGTTCCTAAACTTCTATATTATTTTTTGAGCAGTGAACATATTTTAAGGAATAGTGATTTTGTTAAGGAGAAAATATTCTTCAGTATATTGATGTGATTAATTGTAAGTGTTTATAGTTTACTGATGTGGAATGTTTCAGTCACATTAATGTTTGTTTTGTTGTGATCAATAGACTTAAAAGTCAAAACCTATTGGGGTTGTGTTTTGCTCAGGAAATATTATTATATATTTATGGAGATGACGTTGTGTACTCTACCTCCCTAATGCATTAATTAGTACTCGTGAAATAATTCCCCTTCTTGGGGGGACAGAAAGCCTGCGGTACTTTGGCATATTGATGTTACCCAAGGCCAGGGGTGGGGAAGCTTACCCAAGGTCAGGGGTGGGGAAGCTTACCCAAGGCCAGGGGTGGGGAAGCTTACCCAAGGTCAGGGGTGGGGAAGCTTACCCAAGGTCAGGGATGGGGAAACTATGGCACGCATACCCAGTGCCCAGGGCGGCTCTTGGCAACCAGTGCCGCATCTTTATAATAAATTAAGATTATCAGTACTGCCAAATGAAAAAGCAAATTTTTTTTTTTTTTACAAACTGCAGTGAGCATTAGAAGTAGTGCTCAGGAAGTTGGAGAAAGTTCGACGGTATTTCACCAGACTAGCACCGGAACAATGAGGTATGAGTTACGAGGAACGGCTATGTGAACTGAGCCTCACATCGCTGGTGGACAAGAGTTAGGAAAGACATGATTGCCACACATACAAAATTCTCAGAGGTATTAATTGAGTAGATAAAGACAGACAATTTAGCATGGATGGTACTCGAACAAGGGGACACAGGTGGAAACTGAGCACCCAAATGAGTCACAGAGACAGTAGAAAGATTTTTTCAGGGTAATTAACAATTGGAATGCATTAGGCAGTGATATGGTTAAGGCAGACTCTATACAGTTTCAAATATAGATATGATAGAGCCCAGTAGGCTCAGGAACATTGTACATCAGTTGAGAGGCGGGACCAAAGAGCCAAAGCTGAACCTCTCACTCCTACGTAGCACAATTAGGTGAGCACAGAAGTTTGGCGCCAGGTAGAGGGTTGTGGGAACCTTGACGTGGGTGTACACATTGTACAAATCAAATCAAATGTTTATTCAGGTAAAAGTATATACATAGAAGATTAGTTACAAACATAATGTAGGATTTATAGATAGAGCTAGTACATACAATACCTAAAGCCACTAGTACGCATAGCGTTTTGGACAAACGCTATGAGATTCATTACGAGATACTTGGCCATCTTCCTCCATGCATGTTTTAGTCTTTACCTAGTGTTTATAACCGTGTCTGGGAGTCGTCGTCAGTCTCTGAGGACTGGCTTGAGGCGATTGTTCTTCTTATTGGGAAACCTGGTTCTCTACGTGTGGGAACCGACCTGTGAGATTTATATTTATTTAATTTATATGAATTTATATTTTCGTTAATTTATATACTTCGATAGCAATTTGTATAATGATAAGTGGACTGTATTTCTGCAATAATCTCATAATCTCACAAATCGATCCTCTACACATTAGGGGGGGTTTATATTACACATATGCAGCCAATCAAAT
Source organism: Procambarus clarkii (assembly GCF_040958095.1). Classification (NCBI taxonomy): domain Eukaryota; kingdom Metazoa; phylum Arthropoda; class Malacostraca; order Decapoda; family Cambaridae; genus Procambarus; species Procambarus clarkii. The sequence continues at coordinate 36,474,635 of NC_091163.1, forward strand.
TACAGTAATAGCTACATACATTGATGAGGTTCCTTCTCTTATAGTACAGCAGGTTAGTCCACCAGGTATAACTAGAGTGTAGACACCAAATTATCCTCTTTGAGGTAGCTTCTATCACCCAGTAACTGGTGCACATAATCTTGCATCCTCGTCTTGACCTGTCAAAAGTGCGCTAGCTGTGAAGCCAGAATCCTATATATGACAAGCTATATCAGAGAAAACTGTACATGGAACATGAAGACCTGGCTTAATTACCTTTAGTTTGAGGCTTCCACGCGATCTAACCGGGTCACCCTATATCCTGACATTAATGGCCATAAATGAATGATAAACGGGTTTCGGATAGACACTTAACTTGAATTTGTAGACAGCGTGTTGACAAATGGTACCTTTGGTTTCCATAACACTACGTCCAAGTAAAATTAACAGGAGCCGTATTTGCTCCCGTGTGAGCCTCTGGTCTCGTATAACAATAATGGCTGCCCTCCTCCTCACTCTGACGCCTGGCTTACATTGTCCACATTTCAGAAAGTGATAGAAGGGTCACATTTACTCTACTTTAATATTGATAATTAAGTTAATTTATATAAGATGTTTTTATGATGGTAAAGTCCAAAGACTAATGTATTTAAGAACAATTCCCACCATAATAGGTGGTGAATTATAATAGTGTGTGGTGATGATATCCCGTTTTCTATAGACGGTAATTCCACTACAAGTTACGTTTTCTATGGGTAACTTGTTGGTAATACAGCAGCACTTATTATCTGTCTGTATGATATTAAATGGTGTCGGATTTTCCGACATAATTCCCCAGGGGGCTGCTCACGGGTCGAAGTCCTAATTAGAACAGACGAACACCGATACTCCTCCTTCGAATTATTAGATTAATTTGATGTTAGTAGTTAATAATCACACATTTGTGTGTCTGTTCGTACAGGACGGATGTCCCGTACTAGAGTTGCAGGGGTTAGAAGTCTAATGCGATTTCATTTCCCTGTCAACTCTTGAAAGGCTAATATTCAAGCCTTATTACATATTATTTAACCCAGAAGACTGGATGTGATCAAGTACTACAGTCAAGTATGATTCAGGGACTGCAGTGAGATCAGTGACATTAGATATAACTTGAAGTTTGTTCAGGTAACTGGTCACTGATATATAAACACTGAGGCCCATGGAATACATCTTGATTAAATAATAAATGTATCAAATCAGTCATCAGATTTATTGGGGTTTAATTTAGTTAATTGATTCAGAAGATTGAATAGCTCATCATTAAAGTAAAGTATGGTTCTGAGACTGCAGTGGGTTCAGTGACATTGGTCGCAGTGACTTGTAGCTGTTTTAGGCTACTGTTCACTGATTTGCCACTGAGGCCTCATGAACTCATCTCCAGCTTTAAATGATGATACTAACATCAACCTCTGTTGGTATAGTCAGCTGTAATCTCCTTAGTATAATGCTACTGGAGAAATATAATCAGCTGACAAATTTAGATTTCTATTGGTATTGTTTATCTGCAGGCATAGGTCTCCTCAGGCTTGATACTGGGCCTGAGAGTAATTTACCTCCTGCAGAGTTTAACATGGTTATGCCCTGATATTTAGTAGGGCTACCAATGAATTGATGGTAGTAGTCTGTCCCCACAAGGACAGCCATTTGGCATTTGATTTGCTCAAATTTACCTGCAGCTGCTTGATAATAGCTTTCCAGGTCAGCATAATCAACTTGAGATTGTTGTGACAAATCTTCACATTTCTTGATCTGTCTTGTTAAGTGGCCTTTAAGACCTGCAAGGGTTCTTTTCATTCTCCCTGCATTATCCATACTGGCTAGTTGGTGAAGCCTAGTGGGGCTTGTACTTGGGCTGCTCATAATACTGAACAAGCACTGATGGTAGCCTAGGGTAAATTCTGCACTCACTAGGCAATAATCCTACCTCTACTAGAGGTTAGCACTTAAAATTAATACACATTATATATATATACAATCATACACACTAATGATTTGAGTGATAAACCAGTGTCACTGGAAGTACCTTTAGGTTAGCTCTTCTATATCACCCTAGGATGGTAGAGACACTAATTAATCACTCAAAGGTGTAATGATCATAAGTAATTTATTATATATACAACTCAACTCGAGTTGATAAAAATTACACCCAAAATAGGGTCTGGACCATTCATTAATGGTGTTAGGTTGATCAATATAGTACAACTGACTATGGTAATAATGGGACTAGGATGAACGATAATAGTTCAACTAGTCAATGGTTAATATCCTACCCTGTTGTGGGTTGGCAATTAGTAAATATTATACTGTGATCACTAGTGCAATATATATTAAATAATTCTCTATTTGGAGAAATAATATACACAATTATTGATAATAGCCTCTTAATTAGCCTCTATGAAACTTCTAATATTATCAAGAAGTATTAAATATTATTAGTGACCTCGCGAAATAAACTCCACAAAATTCGTAGATAATCTCTCGCGAAATGTAACACCACGAAATCCGTGAACAATCTCGCGACACAGTCACTAATTGGCTGGCTTCAATATTAGCGCTGTCATTTCACGAAATAACACGCCACCAAATATCTGTGGGTGTGCATGAAACCGCTGATGAGGCTGAACTCAGTTGAGGGAGGCTCCTGAGCTCCCTCGAGGCTTCGCCGCTGTCTTTGACTGGCTGGCCTTGTTTAAATAACACTGCACTAGTATATTTAATGAATCCACTGGTTAACTGGCTCATCCGGTACTAAGATGACCAAATGTGGGTTCAAAGGACCGAATATTCCGGTTCCGAAGGTCCAAATATTGTGGGAACCGACCTGTGAGATTTATATTTATTTAATTTATATGAATTTATATTTTCGTTAATTTATATACTTCGATAGCAATTTGTATAATGATAAGTGGACTGTATTTCTGCAATAATCTCATAATCTCACAAATCGATCCTCTACACATTAGGGGGGGTTTATATTACACATATGCAGCCAATCAAATTACAGTAATAGCTACATACATTGATGAGGTTCCTTCTCTTATAGTACAGCAGGTTAGTCCACCAGGTATAACTAGAGTGTAGACACCAAATTATCCTCTTTGAGGTAGCTTCTATCACCCAGTAACTGGTGCACATAATCTTGCATCCTCGTCTTGACCTGTCAAAAGTGCGCTAGCTGTGAAGCCAGAATCCTATATATGACAAGCTATATCAGAGAAAACTGTACATGGAACATGAAGACCTGGCTTAATTACCTTTAGTTTGAGGCTTCCACGCGATCTAACCGGGTCACCCTATATCCTGACATTAATGGCCATAAATGAATGATAAACGGGTTTCGGATAGACACTTAACTTGAATTTGTAGACAGCGTGTTGACAAATGGTACCTTTGGTTTCCATAACACTACGTCCAAGTAAAATTAACAGGAGCCGTATTTGCTCCCGTGTGAGCCTCTGGTCTCGTATAACAATAATGGCTGCCCTCCTCCTCACTCTGACGCCTGGCTTACATTGTCCACATTTCAGAAAGTGATAGAAGGGTCACATTTACTCTACTTTAATATTGATAATTAAGTTAATTTATATAAGATGTTTTTATGATGGTAAAGTCCAAAGACTAATGTATTTAAGAACAATTCCCACCATAATAGGTGGTGAATTATAATAGTGTGTGGTGATGATATCCCGTTTTCTATAGACGGTAATTCCACTACAAGTTACGTTTTCTATGGGTAACTTGTTGGTAATACAGCAGCACTTATTATCTGTCTGTATGATATTAAATGGTGTCGGATTTTCCGACACTACGGTCATCCCCTAAAGACTTCCGCCCCATTGCTCTCACGAGTTGTGTTTACAAACTCTTTGAGTGTATGATCAATATCCGTCTGATGTGGTTCTTAGAACACTATCACCTCCTCTCTCCTTCTCAATTCAACTTTCGCAAGTGTCGCAGCACGACTGATGTCCTGGTGAACTTGGAAGTCTATATTCGTACTGCCTTTGATGCGAAGACCTCTGTTGTTGCCGTCCTTTTTGACCTGGAAAAGGTTTAAGACGCCACCTAGAGATACCATATTCTGTCCCAACTACGTTCTTTTGGCCTTCGTGGTAATCTCCCTCTCTTCCTCCAGAGCTTTCTCTTTTGTCGTTCCTGTAGGGTGAGGCAGGTGCCGCTCTCTCTGCCTCTTTAAGGCAATACGAAGGTGTACCCCAAGGTAGTGTTCTGAGGACTACTCTCTCCTGGTTGCCCTCAATGGTCTTCTTTCCTCCCTTCCCTCTGACATTTTCTCCGCTCTTTATGTCGACGATCTTACCCTCTGCTGTCAGGATGATGACTCGCCTCTCCTCCAACGGCGGCTTCAACTTGCGATTGATGCCGTGTCGTCCTGGGCCACCAATCATGTTTTCAAGTTCTCACTCGCTAAGACTTGTGCTATGACCTTTATTCGGAAGCAGGTCGTCCTTCGACCTCCTCTGTCACTTTATGGTAATCCTCTTTTGTATAAGGATTCTGCTAAACTTCTAGAGTTGATCTTTGACACTCGCTTGTCCTGGTCACCCCATATCTCCTACCTCCGGGTTGAAAGCTCAACCCGGAGGTTGAATGCTTGAATGCTCAGGGTTGAATGCTTAACTTACTAAAGGTCTTGTCCCATACTTCCTGTGGAGCTGATAGACACACACTCCCCTCTTTACATTTCACTCTTGTGCTGTCTAATCTCGATTATAGCTGCCCTGCTTACTCGTCTGCCTCTCCCTCCACCCTTCCTCGTCTTGATGCTCTTCACCATCCTGGGCTCCGTCTTAGCTCTGGTGCCTTTCGTTCGGCCCCATCCAGAGCCTGTATATTGAGGCCGGCGTCCTGTCTCTACAGGACCGCCGTGATCGCTGCTTGTCGCGGTCCCTTCAACACTCTCACTCTCGCTTATGTCGTGCTTTTACCATTACCCGTCTGGTGGGCCCTGTTCCCTTTCACCACCTTCCCCTTTCTGTACGATTGTCTCGCTTGGAAGCTTCTCTCTCGGTTCCTGTTGCCAATGTTGCTCTTCGTGTCATCCCGTCCTTGCCCTCATGGAGGGTCCCTCTTCCTAAGTTTTGTTGAACCTTGACCTGCATGACTAAGGCTTTTGCCCCTCCTACAGTTCTGAAATGCCTTTTCCATGCTTACTTTTCTTCACACTCCCGCTCTATCTCCATCTTCACCGATGGGTCTAAGTCTGCAGACGGTGTGGGCTACTCTGTCGTGTTTCCTGACCACACCAATATGTCTCGCTTGCTCTTCGTCAACTGTTTGCTCTTCGTCAACTGCTGTGGTCGTCGAAATTCAACATTGGCGGTGTCTTATCTCCAGCCAACCCGTTCTCGCACTTTCTTACAGTCAATATTGACTTATTTAATAAGTGCATATGTGACATACTAAACAAACTAGTTTACCTTGAAAAGCTTCATAGACAACACCGATCTTACCTAACCTTCTTAGTATGTTAAGATAAGCATCTTATTGCTTCGTAATTACAATTATCACTTAACCTATACCTATAATAGGTTAAGTAATAATTACGAAGCAATAAGATGCTAAACTTAACATACTAAGGTGGTTAGGTAAGGTCGGTGTTTTCTATGAAGCTTTTCATGGTAAACTAGTATGTTTAGTATGTCACATATGCACGTATTTAATAAGTCAATATTGACTATACGAAAGTGCGAGAACGGGTTGCTCCAGCAGATTTAAGACTGGAGTGGTGCTGGGTTCGCAGCCATATTGGTGTTTCTTTACATGAGCGTGCGGACGCTGCTCTCTAGGAGGCTATCCGCACTTGTCCCATCTAAATAGTAATATTTAGCGTCCTGTGAATACTCCACACTTTTGACGGTGCTACACAGCCTTCCAGGCTTGGTGCCTTCTTTTTTATCATAGCCCGTGTTGCTTGGAACTTTTTGTTCCACGTAGCGAATCTTTAACAACAACAACATTCTTTTTTATATTTACTTACTTTCTCTTGTAAGTTCTACCAGAGTTTTTACAAGTAATATCACTTTTGTACGTTCTGCCAAGAGTTTCTACAAGTGTTGAACTACCAAGAGCAGAGAGCTTGTGTGAGGCCTGGAGCAGAGAGCTTGTGTGAGGCCTGGACCAGACAGCCTGTGTGAGGCCTGGACCAGACAGCTTGTGTGAGGCCTGGACCAGACAGCTTGTGTGAGGCCTGGACCAGACAGCTTGTGTGAGGCCTGGACCAGACAGCTTGTGTGAGGCCTGGACCAGACAGCTTGTGTGAGGCCTGGAGCAGACAGCTTGTGTGAGGCCTGGACCAGAGACCTTGTGTGAGGCCTGGACCAGACAGCTTGTGTGAGGCCTGGACCAGACAGCTTGTGTGAGGCCTGGAGCAGACAGCTTGTGTGAGGCCTGGACCAGACAGCTTGTGTGAGGCCTGGACCAGACAGCTTGTGTGAGGCCTGGACCAGACAGCTTGTGTGAGGCCTGGACCAGACAGCTTGTGTGTGGCCTGGACCAGACAGCTCGTGTGAGGCCTGGACCAGACAGCTTGTGTGAGGCCTGGAGCCAAGATCTGAGAACTTGGGGTAAAGTTCGGAGTTTGGGGTTTACAACTTCATATAATCATTAATGTTGATAAAAACATATCACTATATTAAAGTATTTATTTATTATTTTTAATGCTCTCAACACATAATTTAAAATATTAAAATATTTAAAAATATACCATAAGAAATTACAAGCCTTAAACTTTTACGCAGTCAACTAATTAATATAAGTAAATATATATATATATATATATATTACCTGTTACCGGTTTTTGTGTCGTATTAAATTTTTGAATTAGCTCTCATAAGAGCTATAAGTACCTCATTACTCGATAGTTGGGTCGTGACAGGTGAGTGGACAGTGCTTCGGATTCTCAATCATGAGGTTCTTGGTACGATCCCCGGTGGAGGCGGAAACAAATGGGCAGTCTCTTTCACTCTGATGCCCCTGTTCATCCAACAGTAAATAGGTTCCTGAGAGTTATAGAGAGACGGAGTACAGGTTACATATTCGTTATTAGAGTTTCAATTTTTTTTAATAAAGCTCTCATTATAAGAGCTATATATATCGTATTACTGCAAGTACTATAATTGCCACAACTGTCACAAGCACAATTTCTGAAGTCACCAGCATAAGTCCTATTGGTGGTGCCTGAGAGCTTGAGCGAGGCCGGGAGTAGAGAGCTTGAGTGAGGCCGGGAGTAGAGAGCTTGAGCGAGGCCGGGAGTAGAGAGCTTGAATGAGGCCGGGAGTAGAGAGCTTGTTCGAGGCCGGGAGTAGAGAGCTTGCATGAGGCCAGGAGTAGAGAGCTTGAGCGAGGCCAGGAGTAGAGAGTTTGAGTGAAGACTGGAGCCATGAGCAGAGAGCTTGAGGCCGAGAGCAAGAGCTGGGGGGGGTAGACGTCTTGATATATGCAGATGATGAGTCACAATAACGTGGCTGAACAATGTTGACCAAACAACACTAGAAATTGAAGAGACGACGACGTTTCTGACCGTCGTGGACCATTATCAAGTCGACTGTGTATCAGAGGTGATACACAACATACCCAACATGAACCTGAGTCCTGGCTTTGTTGCTGTTGACTCTTTCCTTTCACAGTATATACTCAAATGTTCTAAACTTTCTAACAAACGTGACCTAACATAAGCCTTCCCTTACTTTTATCTTTCTCTTGTTTTCTCTTATGATCCCTTTCTTATTCCTATTACTGTACTAGGTGTCCCGGGTCACGCGTTGCTGTGGCTCAGCAACCTTCCCTGTCCTCCCCCGTCACCCGTCCCCTCGTCCTCCCCACCATCCCCCGTCCCCTCGTCCTCCCCACCATCCCCCGTCACCCGTCCCCTCGTCCTCCCCACCATCCCCCGTCACCCGTCCCCTCGTCCTCCCTACCATCCCCCGTCCCCTCGTCCTCCCCACCATCCCCCGTCACCCGTCCCCTCGTCCTCCCCACCATCCCCCGTCACCCGTCCCCTCGTCCTCCCCACCATCTCTCACTTCCGTCCCCTCGTCCTCCCCACCATTCCCCACTCCCTCGTCTTATGCCTTCCCAAATGGTCTGATGTTCCCATCAGAAAATTGGGAACATCAAGTGATCTGATGTTTCCATTACTGAAAAAAAAGAAATACAGTTAAGAAATTAAATGAAAATATGAAAAAAAAACAAAAAACTATGCACATGAAATGAACGATATGGTAAACAACACAGTTCAATTCCAACGCAATTCACACAAAATAATTATATCAAAATGAAAATAAATAAAAATGTATGAAAATTCAATTTATCAATGTAATCAGAAACATTGAAATGGAATTGTGACATATATAGTACATAGCATGTGTGTTGCTCTCAGGTTCAACAGATGGCGTGGTTTTTCAAGAAAGCACAGTTTTACCTGTCACAGGTGTGGGTTCTATACTTATACATACGAAATGAACTGTATGGTAAACAACACAGCTCAATTCCAACACAATGCCACACAAAATTCAATAAAAAATAAAATAAATCGAAATCTATGAGTATAAAATTTATCAATGCAATCGGAAACATTGAAATGGAATTCGTGACATATTTAGTATAGCGTGCATGTTGCTATTATATGTAACAGATGGCGCTGTTTTTCAAAAACGCATGTTTTTACCTGTCACAGGTAAATAATAGTTATATGATAGTTATATAATATAATATAATATAATATTATTCATATAATAGTTATATGAAAAGACTCGCCTATTCGAATGCAACGTTGTGTGAAAATTTCAAAGCAATCGGTAAAGAGGTTCCGAACGTTTCCCTCACATGAAAAACACAATAAAAGAAAAGTTTGTCAGAATAAGCATGTTTTTTTTACCGTTACAGACGCGATATCTATATAGTATGTATATAAAAACCTGCTCGGATGTGAATGGAACGTTGTGTGAAAAGTTCAAAACAATCGGTGAAGAACTTTCAGAGATTAGCGGTTATGCACAAACAAACATTTCCATTTGTATTTATAAAGATTTATTTGTTTTATTTTTCTTAAAAGCTTCTTATAATTAATTTAGAACAAATTCAAAATATTTCTAAATATAGTATAAAATGTTATAAAGTTTTATTTTTTACGCAGTCAACTAGTAATTATAGTTAGAGAGATAATGAGACACATAATCGTTCATGAGCTTTTAAATTTTTAAATTAGCTCTCATTAGAGCTATAAATATCTTATTACTCGATGGTAGGGTCCTGACAGCTGAGTGGACAGAGTTTCTGATTCGTAGTCCTGAGATTCTTGATTCGATCCCCGGTGGAGGCGGAAAAAATGGGTAGAGTCTTTTACCCTGATGGCCCTGTTCACCTAGCAGTAAATAGGTACCTGGGAGTTAAAGAGAGAGAGAGTACAGGTTACATATTCTTTATTAGTGTTTTCATTTTTGTTAATAAAGCTCTCATTATAAGAGCTATATATATCGTATTACTGCAAGTACTATAATTGCCACAACTGTCACAAGCACAATTTCTGAAGTCACCAGCATAAGTCCTATTGGTGGTGCCTGAGAGCTTGAGTAGAGAGCTTGAGCGGGGCCGGGAGTAGAGAGCTTGAGCGAGGCCGGGAGTAGAGAGCTTGAGCGAGAAGGAGTAGAGAGCTTGGGCGAGGCCGGGAGTAGAGAGCTTGAGCGAGGCCGGGAGTAGAGAGCTTGAGCGAGAAGGAGTAGAGAGCTTGGGCGAGGCCGGGAGTAGAGAGCTTGAGCGAGAAGGAGTAGAGAGCTTGGGCGAGGCCGGGAGTAGAGAGCTTGAGCGAGGCCAGGAGTAGAGAGCTGAGCGAGGCCGGGAGTAGAGAGCTTGAGCGAGGCCGGGAGTAGAGAGTTTGGGCGAGGCAGGGAGTAGAGAGCTTGACCGGGGCCGGGAGTAGAGAGCTTGAGCGAGGCCGGGAGTAGAGAGCTTGGGCGAGGCAGGGAGTAGAGAGCTTGACCGGGGCCGGGAGTAGAGAGCTTGGGCGAGGCCGGGAGTAGAGAGCTTGAGCGAGGCCGGGAGTAGAGAGCTTGACCGGGGCCGGGAGTAGAGAGCTTGGGCGAGGCCGGGAGTAGAGAGCTTGAGCGAGGCCGGGAGTAGAGAGCTTGAGCGAGGCCGGGAGTAGATAGCTTGAATGAAGACTGGAGCCAGGAGCAGTAAAAAGCTTGAGTGGGGCCTGTGGTTCACAGCTTGAAAAATCATTAATATTATTAAAAGTATATTTTCTTGCATTTGGGAATAATAATATTTAAAAATTGTTTAAAAAAAACTCATAACAAAAATTTATTTAAAAAAAAAAGTACCTGAAGGATAGTATACGAAATTTTAAACTTATAACCAATTTCGCAGTCAAGTAATATATATAGGTAAAGAACCTTCAGGCTCACCATACGGGCTCACCGTAGCCCGTGCTACATGGAACTTTGTTCCAGGTAGCGAATCTTTAACAACAACAACATCAGGCTCACCAAAGCCTGTGTTACTTAAAACTTTTTGTTCTAGGTAGAGAAACTTAACAACAATAATACCATTACGGGTTCACTTTAGCGCGTGCTACTAGGAACTTTTGATTCCAAGTAGCGAATCTTAAACAACAATCATTACAATTTACCCAGTTGAAATGATTTTTGTTTAATTTATCACAAAATAGCTATTAATATCGAACTACCAAGAGTGCCGTTGTTGTCACGACTGTCACATGCACAAGTTCTTAATAGTCACCAGCAAAACGCCTATTTGTGGTTTTTGAGAACTTGTGTGAGGCCTGGACCAGACAACTTGTGTGAGGCCTGGACCAGACAGCTTGTGTGAGGCCTGGACCAGACAGCTTGTGTGAGGCCTGGACCAGACAGCTAGTGTGAGGCCTGGACCAGACAGCTTGTGTGAGGCCTGGACCAGACAGCTTGTGTGAGGCCTGGACCAGACAGCTTGTGTGAGGCCTGGACCAGACAGCTAGTGTGAGGCCTGGACCAGACAGCTTGTGTGAGGCCTGGACCAGACAGCTTGTGTGAGGCCTGGACCAGACAGCTTGTGTGAGGCCTGGACCAGACAACTTGTGTGAGGCCTGGACCAGACAACTTGTGTGAGGCCTGGACCAGACAGCTTGTGTGAGGCCTGGACCAGACAGCTTGTGTGAGGCCTGGACCAGACAGCTTGTGTGAGGCCTGGACCAGACAGCTTGTGTGAGGACTGGACCAGACAGCTTGTGTGAGGCCTGGACCAGACAGCTTGTGTGAGGCCTGGACCAGACAGCTTGTGTGAGGCCTGGACCAGACAGCTTGTGTGAGGCCTGGACCAGACAGCTTGTGTGAGGACTGGACCAGACAGCTTGTGTGAGGCCTGGACCAGACAGCTTGTGTGAGGCCTGGACCAGACAGCTTGTGTGAGGCCTGAACCAGAGAGCTCGTGTGAGGCCTGGATCAGTTAGCTTGTGTGAGGCCTGGACCAGACAGCTTTTGTGAGGCCTGGACCAGACAGCTTGTGTGAAGGCCTGGACCAGACAGCTTGTGTGAGGCCTGGACCACACAGCTTGTGTGAGGCCTGGACCAGAGAGCTTGTGTGAGGCCTGGACCAGACAGCTTGTGTGAGGCCTGGACCAGACAGCTTGTGTAAGGCCTGGACCAGACAGCTAGTGTGAGGCCTGGACCAGACAGCTTGTGTGAGGCCTGGACCAGAGAGCTTGTGTGAGGCCTGGACCAGAGAGCTTGTGTGAGGCCTGGACCAGACAGCTCGTGTGAGGCCTGGACCAGACAGCTTGTGTAAGGCCTGGACCAGACAGCTAGTGTGAGGCCTGGACCAGACAGCTTGTGTGAGGCCTGGACCAGACAGCTTGTGTGAGGCCTGGACCAGAGAGCTTGTGTGAGGCCTGGACCAGACAGCTCGTGTGAGGCCTGGACCAGACAGCTCGTGTGAGGCCTGGACCAGAGAGCTTGTGTGAGGCCTGGAGCCAAGATCAGATAACATTTTGTTTGGTTGGATATTGTTTGGGGGGGGGGGGATGATGAAGGAAGAGTTTGGAGTTTACAACTTGATATATTCAAAAATATTTATAAAAGTATATATTACTTTATAAAATTATTTACTTCTATTAAATTTCTTAAAAGCTTTTAACAAATAATTCACAATAAATTTGAAAATTTAGAAACGTAGTATAAGAATTTATTGAGATTTAACTTTTTACGCAGTCAAATAATTAATATAAGTTGAGAGGTAATATATTATTTACTGCATTTCGTCACTACTTAAATTTTTAAAATTATACTAAAGATCTGTATAAATTAAGTTTCGCTATGGTCGGGTCCTGACAGACGAGAGGACAGCGTTTCGGTTTCGTAGTCCTGTGGTTTTAGGTTCAATCCCCGGTGGAGGCGGAAACAAATGGGCAGAGTTTCTTTCACCCTGATACGCCTGTTCAACTAGCAGTAAATATGTACCTCGGAGACGGAGTACAGGTTACATATTCTTTATAATATCTCTTTGATATCCCCAGAGTCAAACTTAATCTGTGTAAACACTCTATGCAAATAAAGGGACCCAGTCTATGGAACTCACTCCCTATTGAATTGAAAAGCTGTCCAACTTTTGCCTCATTCAAAAACAATACTAAAAAATACCTAATTTCATCTTCATAGTTTTTTTTACCTTTTCCTTTGAAATTGCACTGAATCTATTGCTACCCAATCTCCTAATCCTTATGTACCCAATCTGAACATCTTTATCATTGCTGTCTTCTTATATGTGCTGTCAATCTGCTGTATGGTGTCTGTTAATCTTGTTTAAATTACCAATCAAGTTGTCAATGTAATCAACCAGAGCTTTAATATACCAATGTGCTTTAATATACTTACCAATCTCTCTCATCTCCTTTTTTTTCTTGCAATGTATTTGTTATCATTTTATTAATTCTGCTAGAATTTACCTAATTAAAATTATCTGTTAGATTAAGGACCTGCCCGAAACGCTGCGCGTACTAGTGGCTTTACAAGATTGTAAATACTATGCTATGCTATGTATTCTCACAAACCCAATGTACCTTCTTATATATAAATAAATAAAAAAAAATATATAAATAATAAATAAATAAATATTAGTGTTTGTTTTAATAAAGCTCTCATTATAAGAGTTATATATATTGTATTACTGCAAGTACTATAAGTGCCACAACTGTCACAAGCACAATTTCTGAAGTCACCAGCATAAGTCCTATTGGTGGTGCCTGAGAGCTTGAGTAGAGAGCTTGAGGGAGGCCGGGAGTAGAGAGCTTGGGCGATGCCGGGAGTAGAGAGCTTGCATGAGGCCGGGAGTAGAGAGCTTGAGCGAGGCCGGGAGTAGAGAGCTTTTGCGAGGCCGGGAGTAGAGAGCTTGAGCGAGGCCGGGAGTAGAGAGCTTGTGTGAGGCCGGGAATAGAGAGCTTGTGCGAGGTCGGGAGTTGAGAGCTTGTGCGAGGTCGGGAGTTGAGAGCTTGTGTGAGGCCGAGAGTAGAGAGCTTGAGCGAGGCCGGGAGTAGAGACCTTGAGTGAGGCAGGGAATAGAGAGCTTGCATGAGGCCGGGAGTAGAGAGCTTGAGCGAGGCCGGGAGTAGAGAGCTTGTGTGCGGCCGGGAATAGAGAGCTTGTGCGAGGTCGGGAGTTGAGAGCTTGTGTGAGGTCGGGAGTTGAGAGCTTGTGTGAGGCCGGGAGTAGAGAGCTTGAGCGAGGCCAGGAGTTGAGAGCTTGAGTGAGGCCCGGAGTAGAGAGCTTGAGCGAGGCCAGGAGTTGAGTGTCGGAAAATCCGACACCATTTAATAATCATACAGATAATAGCTGTATTGTATAAACAAGTTACCCATAGAAAACGTAACTTGTAGTGGAATTACCGTCTAAAGAAAATGGGATATCATCACCACACACTATTATAATTCACCACCTATTATGGTGGGAATTATTCTTAAATACATTAGTCTTTGGACTTTACCATCATAAAAACATCTTATATAAATTAACTTAATTATCAATATTAAAGTAGAGTAAATGTGACCCTTCTATCACTTTCTGAAATGTGGACAATGTAAGCCAGGCGTCAGAGTGAGGAGGAGGGCAGCCATTGTTGTGTCACCTCCGAGACGTGTGGAGCAAATTTGGCTCCTATCATATCTGGACAATGTCGGCCAGGCGTCAATAGTATGGAGTGTTAGATGCAGCCATTGTTGATACTAGACCAGAGGCTCACACAGGAGCAAATTCGGCTCCTGTTAATTTTACTTGGACGTAGTGTTATGGAAACTAAAAGTGTACCATTATCAACACGCTGTCTACAAATTCAAGTTAAGTGTTCTTTCCGAAACCCATTATCTATCATTAGTGGCCATTAATGTCATTGGGTAGGGTTAGCCAGTTAGAACGCGAAATCGCCTCATACTAAAGGTAATTAAGCCAGGTCTTTATTGTTCCATGTACAATGTTTCTCTGAAATACCTGTCATATACTAGGTTTCTGGCTTCACAGCTAGCGCCCTTTTAACAGGTCAAGATGAGGATGCATGTTTGTGCATCAGTTACCAGCACGTGGAAGCTACCTCAAAGAGGGAAAATGTGGTCTACATCCTGGTTATACCTGCTGTACAAATAAGATAAGGAACCTCTTCAATGTATGTAGTCTATTACTGTAGTTTGATTGGCTGCATATATATATTAATTTAATAAACCCCCCTAATGTGTAGAGGATCGATTTGTGAGATTAAGAGATTATTGCAGAAATACAGTCCACTTATCATTATACAAATTGCTATCGAAGTATATAAATTAACGTAAATATAAATTCATATAAATTAAATAAATATAAATCTCACAGGTCGGTTCCCACATTGAGAGCTTGTGTGAGGCCGGGAGTAGAGAGCTTGAGCGAGGCCAGGAGTTGAGAGCTTGTATGAGGCCGGGAGTAGAGAGCTTGAGCAAGGCCAGGAGTTGAGAGCTTGTGTGAGGCCGGGAATAGAGAGCTTGAGCGAGGCCAGGAGTTGAGAGCCTGTGTGAGGCCGGGAGTAGAGAGCTTGAGCGAGGCCAGGAATTGAGAGCTTGTGTGAGGCTGGGAGTAGAGAGCTTGAGCAAGGCCAGGAGTTGAGAGCTTGAGCGAGGCCAGGAGTAGAGAGCTTGTGTGAGGCCGGGAGTAGAGAGCTTGTGCGCGGCCAGGAGTTGAGAGCTTGTGTGAGGCCGGGAGTAGAGAGCTTGAGCGAGGTCAGGAGTTGAGAGCTTGTGTGAGGCCGGGAGTAGAGAGCTTGAGTGAGGCCGGGAGTAGAGAGCTTGAGTGAGGCCGGGAGTAGAGAGCTTGAGTGAGGCCGGGAGTAGAGAGCTTGTGTGAGGCCGGGAGTAGAGAGCTTGAATGAAGACTGGAGCCAGGAGCAGCCAAAAGGTTGAGATGGGCCTGTGGTTCATAGCTTGAAAAATAATTATATTATTAAAAGTATATTTTTTTAAATTGAGGAATAATATTATTTAAAAATTGTTTTAAAAAATTAAAAACAAAAATTTAGTTAAAAAATGTTCCTGAAGGATAGTATACCAAATTTTAAACTTCTAAACAATTTCGCAGTCACGTAATATATATAAGTAATGAACACTTAATTTTTACAATTTACCCAGTCAAGATCAATTTTGTTTAAATTATCTCTTAAAAGCTATTAATATCGAACTTCCAAGAGTGCCGTTGTTGTCACGACTGTCACATACACAAGTACTTAATAGTCACCAGCAAAACGCCTATTTGTGGTTTTTGAGAACTTGTGCGAGGCCTGGACCAGACAGCTTGTGTGAGGCCTGGACCAGACAGCTTGTGTGAGGCCTGGACCAGACAACTTGTGTGAGGCCTGGACCAGACAGCTTGTGTGAGGCCTGGACCAGGCAGCTTGTGTGAGGCCTGGACCAGAGTGTTTGTGTGAGGCCTGGACCAGAGAGCTTGTGTGAGGCCTGGACCAGAGAGCTTGTGTGAGGCCTGGAGGAGACAGCGTGTGTGAGTCCTGGACCAGACAGCTTGTGTGAGGCCTGGACCAGACAGCTTGTGTGAGGCCTGGACCAGACAGCTTGTGTGAGGCCTGGACCAGATAGCTTGTGTGAGGCCTGGACCAGAGAGCTTGTGTGAGGCCTGGACCAGACAGTTTGTGTGAGGCCTGGACCAGACAGCTTGTGTGAGGCTTGGACCAGACAGCTTGTGTGAGGCCTGGACCAGACAGCGTGTGTGAGGCCTGGACCAGGCAGCTTGTGTGAGGCCTGGACCAGAGTGTTTGTGTGAGGCCTGGACCAGAGAGCTTGTGTGAGGCCTGGACCAGAGAGCTTGTGTGAGGCCTGGAGGAGACAGCGTGTGTGAGGCCTGGACCAGGCAGCTTGTGTGAGGCCTGGACCAGACAGCGTGTGTGAGGTCTGGACCAGACAGCTTGTGTGAGGCCTGGACCAGAGTGTTTGTGTGAGGCCTGGACCAGAGAGCTTGTGTGAGGCCTGGACCAGAGAGCTTGTGTGAGGCCTGAACCAGACAGTTTGTGTGAGGCCTGGACCAGACAGCTTGTGTGAGGCTTGGACCAGACAGCTTGTGTGAGGCCTGGACCAGACAGCGTGTGTGAGGCCTGGACCAGACAGCTTGTGTGAGGCCTGGACCAGACAGCTTGTGTGAGGCCTGGACCAGACAGCGTGTGTGAGGTCTGGACCAGACAGCTTGTGTGAGGCCTGGACCAGACAGCTTGTTTGAGGCCTGGACCAGACAGCGTGTGTGAGGCCTGGACCAGACAGCGTGTGTGAGGCCTGGACCAGACAGCTTGAGTGAGGCCTGGACCAGACAGCGTGTGTGAGGCCTGGACCAGACAGCTAGTGTGAGGCCTGGACCAGACAGCGTGTGTGAGGCCTGGACCAGACAGCGTGTGTGAGGCCTGGACCAGACAGCTTGTGTGAGGCCGGGACCAGACAGCTAGTGTGAGGCCTGGACCAGACAGAGTGTGTGAGGCCTGGACCAGACAGAGTGTGTGAGCCTGGACCAGACAGCGTGTGTGAGGCCTGGACCAGACAGCGTGTGTGAGGCCTGGACCAGACAGCTAGTGTGAGGCCTGGACCAGACAGAGTGTGTGAGGCCTGGACCAGACAGCGTGTGTGAGGCCTGGACCAGACAGCGTGTGTGAGGCCTGGTCCAGACAGTTTGTGTGAGGCCTGGACCAGACAGTTTGTGTGAGGCCTGGACCAGACAGCGTGTGTGAGGCCTGGACCAGACAGCTTGTGTGAGGCCTGGACCAGACAGCTTGTGTGAGGCCTGGACCAGACAGCTTGTGTGAGGCCTGGACCAGACAGAGTGTGTGAGGCCTGGACCAGACAGCGTGTGTGAGGCCTGGACCAGACAGTTTGTGTGAGGCCTGGACCAGACAGTTTGTGTGAGGCCTGGACCAGACAGCGTGTGTGAGGCCTGGACCAGACAGCGTGTGTGAGGCCTGGACCAGACAGCGTGTGTGAGGCCTGGACCAGACAGCTTGTGTAAGGCCTGGACCAGACAGCTTGTGTGAGGCCTGGACCAGACAGCGTGTGTGAGGCCTGGACCAGACAGCTTGTGTGAGGCCTGGACCAGACAGCGTGTGTGAGGCCTGGACCAGACAGCGTGTGTGAGGCCTGAAGCCAGGATCAGAGAACTTGGGATAGAGTTTGAAGTTTGTGCTCTTCAGCTATATATATTCATTAATATTAATGAAAATTTATAATGCTTAATTGTTTTTTTATATATATTATGTTTTTTTTAAATCTTTCAAATAAATTTAGAAAAAATAAGATTATCTTGAAATATAATATAAGGACTTATATAGTTTTAACTTTAAGCAGTCAAGTAGTTATAATAACTATAAAAATAATGAAGTTTTTATCTTCGGCGTTTTCATCAAATTTTTAAATTAGTTCTCATAATTGCTATATTATCTTATTTCTCGATAGTAGGGTCCTGACAGCTGAGTAGACAGTGTTTGGGTTTCGTAGTCCTGAGATTCTTGGTTCGTTTCCCGGAGGCGGAAACAAATGGGCACAGTCCCCTTCACCCTGATGCCCCTGTTCACCCAGCAGTAAATAGGTTCCTGAGAGTTAGAGAGAGAGAGGAAGTGCAGGTTACATATTCTTTGTTAGTGTTTTAATTTTTTTTAATTAAGCTCTCATTATAAGAACTATATATATCGTATTACTGCAAGTATTATAACTGTCACAAGTGTGGGAACCGACCTGTGAGATTTACATATATTTAATGTATATGAATTTATATAGAATTTATATTTATGTTAATCTATATATTTCGATAGCAATTTGTATAATGTTTAGTGGACTGTATTTCTACAATATTCTCACAAACCTACTCATACACATTAGGGGTGAATTATATTACATTTATATATATGCAGCCAATCAAACTATAGTATTAAACTACATAAATTAGTAAATAAGTTTTGGAGGTGCGTTATGTTATTGTATGGTAGGCTTAGTCCAGCAGGTATAACTAGGATGTAGACACTAAATAATGCTGTTGGTGAGACTAGCATCCATCACCCAAGTGACTGATGTACCAAGATTAATTCTTGTTTCCTCTTCTTGTTCCTGTCAGCGGCCACTAGCTGTAAGCCGGAATCCTAATATATGACAGCTATATCAGATGAAACATTTATATTATTAATATAAGAACCAAGGCTTAATTACCTGTACTTAGACGCTGTTTCTCGTGCTAACCGGTTCGCCCTATATCTACTTAACATAACTGGTCAGAAATTATTAGATAAACGGGTTTCGGTAAGACACTTCCCTTGTTTATGTTGACTGCGTGTTGATGATGGAAGAAGCACTTATTTGATCTCTATAACACTTCGTCCAAGAGAATTATAGGAGCGGAATTTGCTCCAACAACTCGGCCTTTTTTAACAATGGCTGAGCTCCCTCACCACTGACACTCCTGGCTCTCTTTGTCCACATGTCAATATGTGGTAGAAAGGTCACATTTACTCTATTTTGATACTCATAATTAAGTTAATTCAAATGAGATGTTTTTATGATGTAATAAGTTCAGAGACTACTGTATTTAAGAATAATTCCCAACAGAATAGCTGGTGAATTTATAGCACTATGTGGCAATTATATTCCGTTTTCTATTGATGGAAAATTCCACTACAAGCTACATTTTCTATGGGTTACCTTGTGTATACAACAGCAGCAATATTATCTGCCTGTTGTATTTAATATTACTAAATGGTGTCGGGTTTTCCAACAACAAGCACACTTTTTGAATTGTGACCAGCATAAGTCCTATTGGTGCTGCCTGAGAGCTTGAGCAAGGCTAGGAGTAGAGAGCTTGCATGAGGCCGGGAGTAGAAAGCTTGCATGGGGCGGGAGTAGAGAGCTTAAGTGAAGCTGGAGCCACGCGCAGAGAGCTTGAGGCCGAGAGCAAGAGCTGGGGGTAGAGTCCTTAATATGTGCAGATGATGAGTCACAATAACGTGGCTGAACAATGTTGACCAAACAACACTAGAAATTGAAGAGACGACGACGTTTCTGACCGTCGTGGACCATTATCAAGTCGACTGTGTATCAGAGGTGATACACAACATACCCAACATGAACCTGAGTCCTGGCTTTGTTGCTGTTGACTCTTTCCTTTCACAGTATATACTCAAATGTTCTAAACTTTCTAACAAACGTGACCTAACATAAGCCTTCCCTTCCTTTTATCTTTCTCTTGTTTTCTCTTATGATCCCTTTCTTATTCCTATTACTAGGTGTCCCGGGTCACGCGTTGCTGTGGCTCAGCAACCTTCCCTGTCCTCCCCCGTCACCCGTCACCCGTCCCCTCGTCCTCCCTACCATCTCTCACTCCGTCCCCTCGTCCTCCCCACCATCCCCCGTCACCCGTCCCCTCGTCCTCCCCACCATCTCTCACTTCCGTCCCCTCGTCCTCCCCACCACCTCTCACTTCCGTCCCCTCGTCCTCCCCACCATCTCTCACTTCTGTCCCCTCGTCCTCCCCACCATCTCTCACTTCCGTCCCCTCGTCCTCCCCACCATTCCCCACTCCCTAGTCTTATGCCTTCCCAAATGGTCTGATGTTCCCATCAGAAAATTGGGAACATCAAGTGATCTGATGTTTCCATCACTGAAAAAAAAAGAAATACAGTTAAAAAATTAAATGAAAATATGAAAAAAAAAAACTATACACATGAAATGAACGGTATGGTAAACAACACAGCTCAAGTCCAACACAATGCCACACAAAATTCAATACAAAATCAAATAAATCGAAATCTATGAATATAAAATTTATCAATGCAATCGGAAACATTGAAATGGAATTCGTGACATATTTAGTAAAGCGTGCATGTTGCTATTATATGTAACAGATGGCGCTGTTTTAAAAAAAAACGCATGTTTTTACCTGTCACAGGGGTGGCATCTATATAGAGTAGTTATATGAAAAGACTCGCCTATTCGAATGCAACGTTGTGTGAAAAGTTCAAAGCAATCGGTGAAGAACTTTCAGAGATTAGCGGTTATGCACAAACAAACATTTCCTTTTGTATTTATAAAGATTTGTTTTATTTTTGTCAAAAGCTTTTTATAATTAATTTAGAACAAACTTAATAAAATATTTCTAAATATAGTATAAAAAGTTATAAAGTTTTATTTTTTACGCAGTCAACTAGTAATTATAGTTAGAGAGATAATGAGCCTCATAACCCTTCATGAGCTTTTAAATTTTTAAATTAGCTCTCATTAGAGCTATAAATATCTTATTACTCGATGGTCGGGTCCTGATAGCTGAGTGGACAGTGTTTCTGATTCGTAGTCCTGAGGTTCTGGATTCGATCCCCGGTGGAGACGGAAAGAAATGGTTAGTTTCTTTCATCCTGATGGCCCTGTTCACTTAGCGGTAAACTGGTACCTGGGAGTTAGAGAGAAAGGGAGAACAGGTTACATATTCTTCATTAGTGTTTTCATTTTTGTTAATAAAGCTCTCATTATAAGAGTTATATATATCGTATTACTGCAAGTACTATAATTGCCACACCTGTCACAAGCACAATTTCTGAAGTCACCAGCATAAGTCCTATTGGTGGTGCCTGAGAGCTTGAGCGAGGCCGGGAGTAGAGAGCTTGTTCGAGGCCGGGAGTAGAGAGCTTGCATGAGGCCGGGAGTAGAGAGCTTGAGCGAGGCCGGGAGTAGAGAGCTTGTGCGAGGCCGGGAGTAGAGAGCTTGAGTGAAGACTGGAGCGACGCGCAGAGAGCTTGAGTGAAGACTGGAGCGACGCGCAGAGAGCTTGAGGCCGAGAGCAAGAGCTGGGGGTAGACGTCTTGATATATGCAGATGATGAGTCACAATAACGTGGCTGAACAATGTTGGCCAAACAACGCACTAGAAATTGAAGAGACGACGACGTTTCTGACCGTCGTGGACCATTATCAAGTCGACTGTGTATCAGAGGTGATACACAACATACCCAACATGAACCTGAGTCCTGGCTTTGTTGCTGTTGACTCTTTCCTTTCACAGTATATACTCAAATGTTCTAAACTTTCTAACAAACGTGACCTAACATAAGCCTTCCCTTCCTTTTATCTTTCTCTTGTTTTCTCTTATGATCCCTTTCTTATTCCCATTATTACACCTTTTATTACACCTTACCTTCCTTACCTTTTGCCTTGCTCTTATCTTCCTCTAAGATTTCCATCTCCTCACCTCTCTCTTGCCTATTTATTGCCCTTGCCTCCCTCGTCTCATCACCATCTGGTCACCACTTGGTCCGGGAGACATCTCCCGTCACGCAGGGTGCAGTCGCGCCTCCACAGATCTCCAGTATCATCTATTGATACTGGTGATGGCTCAAAAGGGCCACCACTTACGAGCTAATCATGCCCGTGCCACCTTTTGGGTGGCTTAATCTTTATTAATCAATCAATCTCGTCTCATCACAATGGACTTGATAATGGTCCAGGACGAACCGAAACGTCGTCGCTTCAATTTCAAGAGAGTCGTTTGGTCAACAGCTTGATATTATCATTATTATTGACCAGACAGCTTGTGTAAGGCCTGGACCAGACAGCTTGTGTGAGGCCTGGACCAGACAGCTTGTGTAAGGCCTGGACCAGACAGCTTGTGTGAGGCCTGGACCAGACAGCTTGAGTAAGGCCTGGACCAGACAGCTTGTGTGAGGCCTGGACCAGAGAGCTTGTGTGAGGCCTGGACCAGACAGCTTGTGTGAGGCCTGGACCAGACAGCTTGTGTGAGGCCTGGACCAGACAGCTCGTGTGAGGCCTGGACCAGACAGCTTGTGTGAGGCCTGGACCAGACAGCTTGTGTAAGGCTTGGACCAGACAGCTTGTGTGAGGCTCAACCAGACAGCTTGTGTGAGGCCTGGACCAGACAGCTTGTGTAAGGCCTGGACCAGACAGCTTGTGTGAGGCCTGGACCAGAGAGCTTGTGTGAGGCCTGGACCAGACAGCTTGTGTGAGGCCTGGACCAGACAGCTTGTGTGAGGCCTGGACCAGACAGCTTGTGTGAGGCCTGGACCAGACAGTTTGTGTGAGGCCTGGACCAGACAGCTCGTGTGAGGCCTGGACCAGACAGCTTGTGTGAGGCCTGGACCAGACAGCTTGTGTGAAGCCTGGACCAGACAGCTTGTGTGAGGCCTGGACCAGACAGCTTGTGTGAGGCCTGGACCAGACAGCTTGTGTGAGGCCTGGACCAGACAGCTTGTGTGAGGCCTGGACCAGACAGCTTGTGTGAGGCCTGGACCACAGAGCTTGTGTGAGGCCTGGACCAGACAGCTTGTGTGAGGCTTGGACCAGACAGCTTGTGTGAGGCTTGGACCAGACAGCTTGTGTGAGGCCTGGACCAGACAGCTTGTGTGAGGCTTGGACCAGACAGCTTGTGTGAGGCTTGGACCAGAGAGCTTGTGTGAAGCCTGGACCAGACAGCTTGTGTGAGGCCTGGACCAGACAGCTTGTGTGAAGCCTGGACCAGACAGCTTGTGTGAAGCCTGGACCAGACAGCTTGTGTGAGGCCTGGACCAGACAGCTTGTGTGAGGCCTGGACCAGACAGCTTGTGTGAGGCCTGGACCAGACAGCTTGTGTGAGGCCTGGACCAGACAGCTTGTGTGAGGCCTGGACCACAGAGCTTGTGTGAGGCCTGGACCAGACAGCTTGTGTGAGGCTTGGACCAGACAGCTTGTGTGAGGCTTGGACCAGAGAGCTTGTGTGAAGCCTGGACCAGACAGCTTGTGTGAGGCCTGGACCAGACAGCTTGTGTGAAGCCTGGACCAGACAGCTTGTGTGAGGCCTGGACCACAGAGCTTGTGTGAGGCCTGGACCAGACAGCTTGTGTGAGGCTTGGACCAGACAGCTTGTGTGAGGCTTGGACCAGAGAGCTTGTGTGAAGCCTGGACCAGACAGCTTGTGTGAGGCCTGGACCAGACAGCTTGTGTGAGGCCTGGACCAGAGAGCTTGTGTGAGGCCTGGACCAGAGAGCTTGTGTGAGGCCTGGACCAGACAGCTTGTGTGAGGCCTGGACCACAGAGCTTGTGTGAGGCCTGGACCAGACAGCTTGTGTGAGGCCTGGACCAGACAGCTTGTGTGAGGCCTGGACCAGACAGCTTGTGTGTGGCCTGGACCAGACAGCTTGTGTGAGGCCTGGACCAGACAGCGTGTGTGAGGTCTGGACCAGACAGCGTGTGTGAGGCCTGGACCAGACAGCTTGTGTGAGGCCTGGACCAGACAGCTTGTGTGAAGCCTGGACCAGACAGCTTGTGTGAGGCCTGGACCAGACAGCTTGTGTGAGGCTTGGACCAGACAGCTTGTGTGAAGCCTGGACCAGACAGCTTGTGTGAGGCCTGGACCAGACAGCCTGTGTGAGGCCTGGACCAGACAGCTTGTGAGTCTAGTCCAGAGAGCTCAGGCACCACCAATAGGACTTATGCTGGTGACTTCAGAAATTGTGCTGGTGACAGTTGTGGCAATTATAGTACTTGCAGTAATACGATATATATAGCTCTTATAATGAGAGCTTTATTAACAAAAAAACACTATAAAGAATATGTAACCTGTACTCTCTCTCTCTCTCTAACTCCCAGGTACCTATTTACTGCTAGGTGAAAAGGGGCATCAGGGTGACAGAAAATCTGCCCATTTATTTCCGCCTCCTCCGGGGATCGAACCCAGAACCTCAGGACTATGAATCTGAAAAGCTGTCCACTCAGCTGTCACGCCCCGTCCTTGAAATAATGTTATATAAATATGTAGCTCTTATAATGAGAGCTAAATATAAAAATTTAGACAAAAAATGCGATGTTATTAATAAGCGCTCTCTCTTCATATATATACTAATTGGCTGCGTAAAAAGTTATAGTTTAATCATTTTTTATACTATATTAATTAAGATTTTAAATTACTTTAAATTATTTGTAAAGATCTTTAAAGTAAAATATAATATAATAGTTTCTTAATAAAGTTACGTATATTTTTGTCAATAATAATGTTTTTATCAAGGTGTCTACCCCAAACTCCACTCAAGTTCTCTGATCTCGGCTCCAGTCTTCACTCAAGCTCTCTTCTCCTGGCCCCATGCAACCTACGCTACTCGCGGCCTCGCTCAAGCTCTTTGGACCAGGCCTCACACAAGCTGTCTGGTCCAGGCCTCACACAAGCTGTCTGGTCCAGGCCTCACACAAGCTGTCTGGTCCAGGCCTCACAGAAGCTGTCTGGTCCAGGCCTCACACAAGCTGTCTGGTCCAGGCCTCACACAAGCTGTCTGGTCCAGGCCTCACACAAGCTGTCTGGTCCAGGCCTCACACAAGCTGTCTGGTCGTGGCCTCACACAAGCTGTCTGGTCGTGGCCTCACACAAGCTGTCTGGTCGTGGCCTCACACAAGCTGTCTGGTCCAGGCCTCACACAAGCTGTCTGGTCCAGGCCTCACACAAGCTGTCTGGTCGTGGCCTCACACAAGCTGTCTGGTCGTGGCCTCACACAAGCTGTCTGGTCGTGGCCTCACACAAGCTGTCTGGTCCAGGCCTCACACAAGCTGTCTGGTCCAGGCCTCACACAAGCTGTCTGGTCCAGGCCTCACACAAGCTGTCTGGTCCAGGCCTCACACAAGCTGTCTGGTCCAGGCCTCACACAAGCTGTCTGGTCCAGGCCTCACACAAGCTGTCTGGTCCAGGCCTCACACAAGCTGTCTGGTCCAGGCCTCACACAAGCTGTCTGGTCCAGGCCTCACACAAGCTGTCTGGTCGTGGCCTCACACAAGCTGTCTGGTCGTGGCCTCACACAAGCTGTCTGGTCGTGGCCTCACACAAGCTGTCTGGTCCAGGCCTCACACAAGCTGTCTGGTCCAGGCCTCACACAAGCTGTCTGGTCGTGGCCTCACACAAGCTGTCTGGTCGTGGCCTCACACAAGCTGTCTGGTCGTGGCCTCACACAAGCTGTCTGGTCCAGGCCTCACACAAGCTGTCTGGTCCAGGCCTCACACAAGCTGTCTGGTCCAGGCCTCACACAAGCTGTCTGGTCCAGGCCTCACACAAGCTGTCTGGTCCAGGCCTCACACAAGCTGTCTGGTCGAGGCCTCACACAAGCTGTCTGGTCGTGGCCTCACACAAGCTGTCTGGTCGTGGCCTCACACAAGCTGTCTGGTCGTGGCCTCACACAAGCTGTCTGGTCCAGGCCTCACACAAGCTGTCTGGTCGTGGCCTCACACAAGCTGTCTGGTCCAGGCCTCACACAAGCTGTCTGGTCGTGGCCTCACACAAGCTGTCTGGTCCAGGCCTCACACAAGCTGTCTGGTCCAGGCCTCACACAAGCTGTCTGGTCCAGGCCTCACACGAGCTGTCTGGTCCAGGCCTCACACAAGCTGTCTGGTCCAGGCCTCACACAAACTGTCTGGTCCAGGCCTCACACAAGCTGTCTGGTCCAGGCCTCACACAAGCTGTCTGGTCCAGGCCTCACACAAACTGTCTGGTCCAGGCCTCACACAAGCTGTCTGGTCCAGGCCTCACACAAGCTGTCTGGTCCAGGCCTCACACAAGCTGTCTGGTCCAGGCCTCACACAAGCTGTCTGGTCCAGGCCTCACACAAGCTGTCTGGTCGTGGCCTCACACAAGCTGTCTGGTCCAGGCCTCACACAAGCTGTCTGGTCGTGGCCTCACACAAGCTGTCTGGTCGTGGCCTCACACAAGCTGTCTGGTCGTGGCCTCACACAAGCTGTCTGGTCCAGGCCTCACACAAGCTGTCTGGTCGTGGCCTCACACAAGCTGTCTGGTCCAGGCCTCACACAAGCTGTCTGGTCGTGGCCTCACACAAGCTGTCTGGTCCAGGCCTCACACAAGCTGTCTGGTCCAGGCCTCACACAAGCTGTCTGGTCCAGGCCTCACACAAACTGTCTGATCCAGGCCTCACACAAGCTGTCTGGTCCAGGCCTCACACAAGCTGTCTGGTCCAGGCCTCACACAAGCTGTCTGGTCGTGGCCTCACACAAGCTGTCTGGTCCAGGCCTCACACAAGCTGTCTGGTCGTGGCCTCACACAAGCTGTCTGGTCCAGGCCTCACACAAGCTCTCTGGTCCAGGCCTCACACAAGCTGTCTGGTCCAGGCCTCACACAAGCTGTCTGGTCCAGGCCCCACACACGCTGTCTGGTCCAGGCCTCACACAAGCTGTCTGGTCCAGGCCTCACACAAGCTGTCTGGTCCAGGCCTCACACAAGCTGTCTGGTCCAGGCCTCACACAAGCTGTCTGGTCCAGGCCTCACACAAGCTGTCTGGTCCAGGCCTCACACAAGCTGTCTGGTCCAGGCCTCACACAAGCTGTCTGGTCCAGGCCTCACACAAGCTGTCTGGTCCAGGCCTCACACAAGCTGTCTGGTCCAGGCCCCACACAAGCTGTCTGGTCCAGGCCTCACACAAGCTGTCTGGTCCAGGCCTCACACAAGCTGTCTGGTCCAGGCCTCACACAAGCTGTCTGGTCCAGGCCTCACACAAGCTGTCTGGTCCAGGCCTCACACAAGCTGTCTGGTCCAGGCCTCACACAAGCTGTCTGGTCCAGGCCTCACACAAGCTGTCTGGTCCAGGCCTCACACAAGCTGTCTGCTCTCTCTCTCCTGCTGCTGGTGGCTTCCCACACGTACTCCTCTTTATAGACACATGCACACCGAGGAGCAGTAAGTGAGGGGCTCAATTCTAATCGACTCAGACACCTAGGAGACCAATGACTGGGAGATGCTTGGCACACACACACACACACACACACACTCTCTCTCTCTCACTCAAGAGGGCGTCACTCAAGAGGGCGTCACTCAAAAGGGCGTCACTCATATCGCGTTTGAGGACGTCACTCAAAATCTCTTCACTGGTTTGTGCTTCAATCCTCCTTTCCTCAGTAACCTTGTCACGGTGATGTTGTCTGACAATACCTCTAATTTAATAAAAAATAAAATGTTTATTTAGGTAAGGTACATACATACAAGAGATTTTACAAAGAGTGATGGATTTATAGATAGAGCTAGTACATACAATGCCTAAAGCCACTATTACGCAAAGCGTTTCGGGCAAGAAAAACTTAAATGACTAAAGCTTAACACTAATTGAGCATAAAGAATAAAATGTGTAGAGAACAAATAAAAATAGAAATAAAAAGGGGGGAACGTGGCTGAAAAAGCAGCACAAATACAATTAGGTCGACAAGCAGCGTTGTATAAAAAAAAAAAAAAACATGGGTTGACAATAGAGGGGTTACAGTTACAGGGTTACAGGTCCATGTAGGTTACAGGGAATTTATTAGGTAGTGCTTCGTTTTTATCTTAAACTGGTTGAGAGAGGTACAGTCTTTAACATGGTTGGGAAGGTCATTCCACATTCTGGGTCCCTTGATTTGTAGAGCATTTCTAGTTTGATTAAGTTGTACTCTAGGAATATCAAAACTGTATTTATTTCTGGTGTGGTGCTCATGGGTTCTGTTACAACCTTCTATGAAGCTTTTGAGATCAGGATTGGCATTACAGTTCAGCGTTTTATATATGTATAATACACATGAGAGAATGTGCAGTGACTTAATATCTGACATATTCAGAGATTTGAGTAGGGGTACCGAGTGATGTCTGGGGCCAGAGTTGGATATTGTCCTAATAGCAGCTTTGTGTTGAGTAATTAGAGGACGCAAATGATTTTGGGTAGTAGAACCCCAAGCACAAATACCATAGTTGAGATATGGATAGATAAGGGAGTAATAGAGACTCGCCAGGGCAGGCCGGGGTACATAATATCTGATCTTAGAAAGAATGCCTACAGTTTTTGAAACTTTTTTTTATAAATTTAGAATGTGTCCCTGGAAATTCAGCTTGTGGTCAATGAGAATGCCAAGGAATTTGCCATCTAATTTGTTACAAATTTGGGTATTGTTTATTTTGAGATTTATTTGATTAGAGGATTTATTGCCAAACAGAATATAGAAAGTTTTGTCAATGTTAAGGGTGAGTTTGCTGGCAGTTAGCCAAAGATGGACTTTATTTAGCTCAGTATTTACTGTGGCATTTAGAGCAAGGGGGTCAGGACTGGAGTAAATGAAGGTTGTGTCCTCAGCAAATAGAATTGGTTTGAGGTGTTGGGAGGCATTTGGAAGGTCATTAATGTAGATGAGAAAGAGGAGAGGGCCAAGTATGCTGCCCTGAGGAACACCAATGTTGATGGGTAGGGTGGGAGAAATTGAATTATTTACAGAAACATACTGGAGCCTGTCAGTAAGGTAAGACTGAAGGTACTGCAGGGAGTGTCCTCTGACTCCATAATGATGTAATTTAAGAAGAAGGTTTTGGTGGTTGACAGTGTCAAAAGCCTTACGCAGGTCCACAAATAGTCCAACAGGGAACTCACTTTTATCAAGAGCTGCATGAATCAAGTTAATCATACTAATAAGTGCATCGTTAGTGCTTTTTTGGGGTCTGAAGCCAAATTGGCAGGAGCTAAGTATATTGTGTTTGGCTAGATAAGAGGAAAGCTGCTTGTAGATTAGTTTTCAAAAAATTTT
This sequence comes from Procambarus clarkii, assembly GCF_040958095.1. Classification (NCBI taxonomy): domain Eukaryota; kingdom Metazoa; phylum Arthropoda; class Malacostraca; order Decapoda; family Cambaridae; genus Procambarus; species Procambarus clarkii. The sequence goes on from NC_091163.1 coordinate 36,503,714, forward strand.
GACAAGTTAGGCAGGATTGATATGGGTCTGTAGTTGTTAACATCTGTGAGATCACCACATTTGTGCACAGGGGTTACTCTGTTTTTTTAGGATATCTGGAAAGGTTTGGAGTTCAATTTGTAGTAGAGTCTTGGGTATGAAGTATTCAATATGGTCTCCTTCAGCGCCTTCAGCAGCCAGCACATCTGCTCGTTCATTCCCACATATTCCAACATGGGAGGGGATCCACAGAAACTTGATGACTCTTCCCTGATTGGTAAGTACTCTCACAGCTCTCTTAATTTCAGCGACTATTGCAAGATTTTCTGCCTGATTTTTACTTAGGCTTTACAGTGCTGCTTTTGAATCGGTGCAAATCACTGCACCATTAGTGTTCCGTTCAAGAAACCTTAACGCCATAACAATGGCAGTTAGCTCTGCTTGCGTTGAAGAGGCATAGTTCTCAATACGCACTTTTTCTTCATTTCTGTGTTGGAAAGTATTATCCTTGATTACCGTGTATGCTGCACCAGCCTTGCCATTGACAGGATTAGATGACCCGTCAGTGTAGATTTGATCTAGTTCATCTCCGGCTTCTTTATAAATTTCCTCGAGATACTTGTGCCTCATTTCTTGTGGTATCATGTTGGATTTTTTCGTTGACATTTCATTGATGATGATCTTGCATGAGTCATCCTCCCAGGGAGGTAACCTCTCTACAGGCAGGAGCTCACGGGCTTGCTCAAGCAGGTGAAGCTCTTCGAGGTAGCAGACTGATCTGTGATGCCATTTTTTGCTTCTCTTGTTTCCCCCTGAAACTAGCACAGAGCTCAGTTTTTTCTTACCAATATCATTGTAATGGGGATCTCTGGCTATCCTAATTGCAAGCTTAGCATTCAGCTCCTGAATTCTGCTTTTAACACTGGGGAGGGACAACTCCTCTCGTAGATTAGACGGAGCTGTTCACTTGAGACAGTTAATTAAGCAAGTCCCAGCTGTGTCTGGGTACAAGTGACAGGATGAACAACCCAGCGGGTTTTCTTCCTATTGGGGAGTGTTGTACATGCTGCTATGGCGGTGTGTCCACTCACAGGATGAGTGACGCTGCCCAATACTGTCACTATGGCGGTGTGTCCACTCACAGGATGAGTGGCACTCCCCAATACTGTGACTATGGCGGTGTGTCCACTCACAGGATGAGTGGCGCTGCCCAATACTGTCACTATGGTGGTGTGTCCACTCACAGGATGAGTGGCGCTGCCCAATACTGTCACTATGGCGGTGTGTCCACTCACAGGATGAGTGGCGCTGCCCAATACTGTCACTATGGCGGTGTGTCCACTCACAGGATGAGTGGCGCTGCCCAATACTGTCACTATGGTGGTGTGTCCACTCACAGGATGAGTGGCGCTGCCCAATACTGTCACTATGGCGGTGTGTCCACTCACAGGATGAGTGGTGTGTCCACTCACAGGATGAGTGGCGCTGCCCAATACTGTCACTATGGCGGTGTGTCCACTCACAGGATGAGTGGCACTGCCCAATACTGTGACTATGGCGGTGTGTCCACTCACAGGATGAGTGGCACTGCCCAATACTGTCATTATGGCGGTGTGTCCACTCACAGGATGAGTGGCGCTGCCCAATACTGTCACTATGGCGGTGTGTCCACTCACAGGATGAATGACGCTGCCCAATACTGTCACTATGGCGGTGTGTCCACTCACAGGATGAGTGGCGCTGCCCAATACTGTCACTATGGCGGTGTGTCCACTCACAGGATGAGTGGCGCTGCCCAATACTGTCACTATGGTGGTGTGTCCACTCACAGGATGAGTGGCGCTGCCCAATACTGTCACTATGGCGGTGTGTCCACTCACAGGATGAGTGGCACTGCCCAATACTGTGACTATGGCGGTGTGTCCACTCACAGGATGAGTGGCACTACCCAATACTGTGACTATGGCGGTGTGTCCACTCACAGGATGAGTGGCGCTGCCCAATACTGTCACTATGGCGGTGTGTCCACTCACAGGATGAGTGACGCTGCCCAATAAACTCGCCCCTCGGGGCAAAATTTAAAATTTAAAATCTCCTCATTATAAGAAGCTCTTATATAAAATTTCAGTGCGACAATATAAATTGTAACAGAAGTCTCGACTCAAATCTTTTATCTTAATTTGTTCAAATGTTGTATAATATACAAATTTATTTTTCTTACTTGAGTTATTTCAAGTTCAAGTATGTTTATTGAGACAAGAAAGAAATACATCTCAGACGGAATTATTTTTTATATTTATCCTATTCTTCGGTCATAAGGTTCGTTTTACCTCAATAAACTTATTTCAATTTCAATAAGGTTCGTCAGAGTATAAATAAATAAGAGGTATTCAGTAAAGAGTCTTACACTTAGAGCGAGTCCTCCAACACGGCATCGAGTACGACCATGTAGCATCTTTATACCTTATTGCCGGTGTTGACACCAGGTGGAGTCTGTCGTCTATAACCTGCTGATGTGACACTTGGAAGACGACGCTGCCCGGTGTCTTGTCTCAGGACGCGTCTGTGAGGGATCCTGCTGCTGAGTTGTCAGGTCTGTGAGGATCCTGCTGCTGAGTTGTCAGGTTTGTGAGGATCCTGCTGCTGAGGTGTCAGGTTTGTAAGGATCCTGCTGCTGAGTTGTCAGGTTTGTAAAGATCCTACTGCTGAGTTGTCAGGTTTGAAAGGATCCTGCTGCTGAGTTGTCAGGTTTGTAAGGATCCTGCTGCTGAGTTGTCAGGTTTGTGAGGGATCCTGCTTGTGAGTCAGCAAGTTAAGAGGATCCTTCTAGCCTTATTAGTAAAATTGTGTTTACCTGTTCAAGAAAATATTATCGTGTTGTCGTTACTCTAAGATGTTCATATCCTGCGATATACCGGCTCAGAGAATCCTCTTTCCTGCACTCGAATTATATCTTTTTACACTTTTAATGTTATGCACTGGGTATTTAATAATTAATAATCCCATATATAATTACTGTTTATGCCAGTGTTGATGTTGGTTGAGGGGTGACGATGATCGAGGGATCGGATGCGCCCTGTAATGCCAGTGGATAGTACGTTTGTTTCTGGTCCATCACCAACTAAATATACGTTGTATATACTGCAGCCCATCCTCCTGTTTTGGTAGTACTGTACTTAGAGTAATGATGAGGACCATAGTATATATTCAGATTCAGATTCAGATGTTTATTCAGGTAAGGTATATACATACAAGTGATGTTACATTAATGGATTGATATATAGATAGAGCTAGTACATACAATGCCTAAAGCCACTATTACGCAATGCGTTTCGGGCAAGAAAAACATTAATATCTAGAACTTAATACTAATTGAGCATAAAGAATAAAAGATGTTGAGAACAAATACAAATAAAGATAAAAAAAAAGGGGGAACATGACTGAAAAAGCAGCACAAATACAATAGGTTGACAAACAGTGTTGATTACAAAAAAGAAAAAAAAAAGAAAATAACAGACATGGGTTGACAATAGAGGAGTGAGGTAGATTACAGGGAATTTATTAGGTAGTGTTTAGTTTTTATCTTAAACTGGTTGAGAGAGGGACAGTCTTTAACATGGTTGGGAAGGTCATTCCACATTCTGGGCCCCTTGATTTGCAGAGCATTTCTAGTTTGATTAAGACGTACTCTAGGAATATCAAAACTGTATTTATTTCTGGTGTGGTGCTCATGGGTTCTGTTACAACCTTCTATGAAGCTTTTAAGATCAGGATTGGCATTATAGTTTAGCGTTTTATATATGTATAATACACATGAGAGAATGTGCAGTGACTTAATATCTAACATATTAAGAGATTTGAGTAGGGGTACCGAGTGATGTCTGGGGCCAGAGTTGGATATTGTTCTAATAGCGGCTTTGTGTTGGACATATAGTTGTATAGTTGGTAGTATAGTTGGACATATAGTAGTATATAGTAGTATAGTTGGACATATAGTTGTGTTGGATATATAGACATACAACAAAATTAGAATGTAGGAATCGGAACTGTTGAGTTAGACAAACTGGAAAACTACTTTTTACTTGTGTTGCTTTGACAAACTAACGTAATCAATCTTAAACCTCCCTAGGTTACGATATCATACAGCAATAATCTATTGCTGTATGATATCCAAGGCCTCATATAGTACATGTGTGCTATAATAGGCCTAGGAATATTTACGTTTGTATTTTAGCTTCATTTATTTTAAAAGAATTTCTTACTTGTCGGTATACTACTATCTAAAAGCTAAGAACGTATGAATTCTGACTATTGACGCTCATCTTAATAGGTACTATCTAAACGGGGATAGGTTGAGTACCGTATATGTGCAAAATCACGTGTCTTCCCTACATAAATCAACCAAAAATCATTTTCAATAATTGTATGATGAAACTTACTAAAATCAATATTGTTCACCAAATATCCCTGTAAATTAGGTGCATCTTATACGCCAGCAAATACAGCACACGCAGAAGTTATCGTTGTAGTTTAGTGCATTTTTGTGCCTTATTTAGAACAAGTAGTATAGCTTAATGTTTAATGAAGGGTAACAACAGTGATGTTGAAAATGTCTTCCGAAGCTTTAGTCTCTATTTGCTCTTGGTAATGATGCCCAGAAGCTGATGTTTAGGATAATTTGGTGGGCAAGATTAGTTGATATATATATCATTGTATGTTTACCATACTAAATGTTGCTGTGTGGTTGCCATACTAACTATTGCTGAATGGTTTTTATACAGTACAGTATGTCATTGTATGTTTGCCCATAAGAGATATGTATAAAATTTGAGCAGTTAATTTTGTGTCAAGAGAGACTGTTGTCTTATTTTCAAATTATGATTTTACAGCTTGACTGCAGTGATGTCGTCTACCATCTTCAAAGAGTTCCAGGAGGACGGTAAGTGTCTGGTATAACTTGAAACACGTGCTTGTTACATGAAGGATTTTGTTCCTTGTGTGTTCGTAGGGTCTTGTAGTACAGTTGGCTTTGTTCTCGACTCACAGTTGGGAATCCCACGTTCAATTCCTGGGCAGGACAGAAATGGTTGGGTACATTTCCTTTTCCCTAATGTCGCTGTTCGCCTAGTGGTGAATTGGTACCTGGGAATTAGGCAACTGTTGTTGGATTGCATTCTGGGGAAGGTCAGTAGTTTGACCTATAGGGGATCTTGATATAATCTTTATTTTGTGTGTGTGTGTGTGTGTGTGTGTGTGTGTGTGTGTGTGTGTGTGTGTGTGTGTGTGTGTGTGTGTGTGTGTGTGTGTGTGATTACCTAAGTGTACAGTAGTTACAGGATGAGAGCTATACTTGTGGTGTCCCGTCTTCCCAGCACTCGTCATATGACACTTCGAAACTTCCGCCAGTTTTGGCCACCACCACCTCACTTAAATTGTTCCAACCGTTTACCCCCACTGTCTGTAAAAGTGAATTTTCTTATATATGTTCGGCAGCTGTGAAGACGGGATACCACGAGAGTAGCTCTCATCCTGTAATTACTTAGGTAATTACACTTCGGTAATTACAAAATTTATACATTCTGTATTGTCAAGCAAGAATGCTTTTTATATTCCTATAAACAAAGGATATGGCTTTGTTATGGTACTGTTTATTAACAGTGAATCTTTCTCTTGTTATAATAACTTTATTTTTCAGGAACATACGCACCATTTCTAGCAGATGACTTTGATGTTCAGAGCCACGCCAGTCAGCTGGTCCAGGGGGTTATAATTGCAGAGCAGCTTAATAAGCTTACGTTAGGTATGTAGAATTACATCTCGCTTTCAGAAGCTTATTTTTTAATTTCATATTTTTTTGTCAGAGAATGTTGCAATAACATGGTTGGAAATAAGTAACCCAATTAATACAAATTAAAGGGTGGAATGCCATTATGTTTCATATGTGTGTGTTAGCTTATTCAGCTTTTTTATTTCATTTTTTTAGCATAATACAAAGTTGCCAGTATTGGAATAAGCTCATGTTTGCCACTTTGGGAATTAGTTTTGTCAGAGTTTGAGGGGGTCTTCAAGTGGATATGGAATAGAAATAGAAAAGGGAGTTCAACTTTTCGATTGGTTAGAGCCTTTCTCAACAACAGACTGCCTAAGAGGAGCAGAAGGAGGGTGTTAGCCTCTTAGCTGGTCTGTTGTTAAGAAGAGCTCTAACCAACTGAAACTTTCAACTCCCATTCCCATTTCTGTGGGGGTTTGTCGCACACCAATGATCAGTGTTTTGTGATCGTCAGTTGCATGGAATAGAAATGAACCACCAGTTGAATATCTAATTAACTGAAGATAATACAATAGTTATGACTATTGATTATTGAAGTTATTTCTGGATGCTTTTGTCACTTGCTAGCTTTTCATGTTCTTGTCGGAGCATGTTTGTTCTTACTGAAGTTTATGGTGCTTTCAAGGAATTTGCAGATACCGAACCTTGTCTATGTGAGCGGATACCAAGCCTGGGTCTTTGAGGTGCTGATATCTGGCCAAATTGTTTATCATCAATAATGTACTCTGCTAGGTACAGACAATGAGTCACAATACTGTGGTTGAAGATATGATGACCAAACCACACACCAGAACAACCGTGGAATAACCGTTCCACGTTGTTTTGCCGGAACAACCGTGGACATCTTCAAGAGAAAACTAGATTGTTTTCTTCAAGGAGTGCCGGACCAACCGGGCTGTGATGGGTATGTAGGCCTGCGGGCCGCTCCTAGCAACAGCCTGGTGGACCAAATGCTCACAAGTCAAGCTTGGCCTCGGGCCGGGCTTGGGGAGTAGAACTACTCCCAGAACTCCATCAAGCAGGTACCAGAAGATGAAGAAACAACGACTAAGTGTCGTCGTTGTTCCTTGCTAGGTACAACGTCGGTGTACCTTGCAAGGTGTCTACCCAACCCATCCTCTTTCAAATTGTCGCTTTTCGCTCATATGTGCACTCAGGCTAAAAATTGATGTAATTCAAAATTAAATCGGGTCACCAAAGTGACGTACTGTCCCGTTTTTAGTTTTAGGTCCTCTGGTTTAGTTTGTTAGGTTAAGAGAGGAAATTTTCAATTAACGGTTTTCATGAAGTTTGAAACCTTAGGAGAACTTCCAGTCCTCCTAACCTACCAGAGGACCTTTAACGTGCTGTTTTCAAAAAAGTCCAAAATGTAATTGGAAAATAAATTTCCATTTTGAATTACGTCGATATTTGGCCGTAGTGCATATGAGCGAAAAGCGACGTAATTTGTAAGAGGACGGGCTGGTCTACCTATGTGTCATTCTACTGTGTACTGATCCTTCATCTGCCTGAAAGCAAGAGGGAACCAATTAACAGTAAGCAATAGACCTGAAAATAAAAAAAATACTTTTGTTATATATCTAACATATCATAACATATAACTTAGGGAGCCGTTCGGCCGAGCGGACAGCACGCTGGACTTGTGATCCTGTGGCCCCGGGTTCGATCCCGGGCGCCGGCGAGAAACAATGGGCAGAGTTTCTTTAACCCTATGCCCCTGTTACCTAACAGTAAAATAGATACCTGGGTGTTAGTCAGCTGTCACAACTGCTTCCTGGGGGTGGAGGCCTGGTCGAGGACCGGGCCGCATGGACACTAAAGCCCCGAAATCATCTGAAGATACCATATATTTTCATATTTCATATTTCAGTATGTTATTGAGGTCTATTCTAAGAGATTTAGGCATTTGTGGATTTTTATTTTCCAGCAGTGCAGGTGCTACATATTCCTGCATCAGTTACTAGAAGCTGGCAACTGTATCACCATAGAATTTGTATATAATTGGGAAAAACTTGAATATTTGTTTATGTTACAGGAATCAATCGACTGGAGCGTGAGATTGAGAGTCAAGTGGGAAGCTGAATATTTGTTTATGTTACAGGAATCAATCGACTGGAGCGTGAGATTGAGAGTCAAGTGGGAAGCCACTACGAAGACCTCTTGTCTCAGGCCACTGGAGTGGAGACACTGGAGGATGTGCTAAACACCATGCACACCAGGATCCAGGTACACACTTCTCTTCTTGCTGATATGTGCGTTGTGCACCGTGCTCACATGTGTACGTTGTGCACCTTGCTCACATGTGTACGCTCTGCACCTTGCTCACGTATGTACGCTCTGCACCTTGCTCACGTATGTATGCTCTGCACCTTGCTCCATATGTACGCTGTGCACCTTGCTCACATATGTACGTTGTGCACCTTGCTCACATGTGTACGTTGTTCACCTTGCTCACACGTGTACGTTGTTCACCTTGCTCACATGTGTACGTTGTTCACCTTGCTCACACGTGTACGTTGTTCACCTTGCTCACATGTGTACGTTGTTCACCTTGCTCACACGTGTACGTTGTTCACCTTGCTCACATGTGTACGTTGTTCACCTTGCTCACACATGTACGTTGTTCACCTTGCTCACATGTGTACGTTGTTCACCTTGCTCACACGTGTACGTTGTTCACCTTGCTCACATGTGTACGTTGTTCACCTTGCTCACACGTGTACGTTGTTCACCTTGCTCACATGTGTACGCTGTGCACTGTGCTCACATATGTACGTTGTGCACCTTGCTCCATATGTACGCTGTGCACCTTGCTCACATATGTACGTTGTGCACCTTGCTCACACGTGTACGTTGTTCACCTTGCTCACATGTGTACGTTGTTCACCTTGCTCACATGTGTACGTTGTTCACCTTGCTCACATGTGTACGTTGTTCACCTTGCTCACACGTGTACGTTGTTCACCTTGCTCACATGTGTACGTTGTTCACCTTGCTCACACGTGTACGTTGTTCACCTTGCTCACATGTGTACGCTGTGCACCTTGCTCACATGTGTACGCTGTGCACTGTGCTCACATATGTACACTGTGCACCTTGCTCACATGTGTACGCTGTGCACCTTGCTCACATGTGTACGCTGTGCACTGTGCTCACATATGTACACTGTGCACCTTGCTCACATGTGTATGCTGTGCACCTTCCTCACATGTGTACGTTGTTCACCTTGCTCTCACGTGTACGTTGTTCACCTTGCTCACATGTGTACGTTGTTCACCTTGCTCACACGTGTACGTTGTTCACCTTGCTCACACGTGTACGTTGTTCACCTTGCTCACATGTGTACGTTGTTCACCTTGCTCACACGTGTACGTTGTTCACCTTGCTCACATGTGTACGCTGTGCACCTTGCTCACATATGTACACTGTGCACCTTGCTCACATGTGTACGCTGTGCACCTTGCTCACATGTGTACGCTGTGCACCTTGCTCACATGTGTACGCTGTGCACTGTGCTCACATGTGTACGCTGTGCACCTTGCTCACATATGTACACTGTGCACCTTGCTCACATGTGTATGCTGTGCACCTTCCTCACATGTGTACGCTGTGCACTTTGCTCACATACGTACACTGTGCACCTTGCTCACATGTTTGAGATAGAATGCGAGAATAGAGTGAAGGAACTGTGTCCTACCCCTCGGAACATCAGGGCCTGTAGTAATACCTTACCTTACCTTGAGGTTACCTTGAGGTGCTTCCGGGGCTTAGCGTCCCCGCGGCCCGGTCGTCGACCAGGCCTCCTGGTTGCCGGACTGATCAACCAGGCTGTTGGACGCGGCGGCTCGCAGCCTGACGTATGAGTCACAGCCTGGTTGATCAGGTATCCTTTGGAGGTGCTTATCCAGTTCTCTCTTGAACACTGTGAGGGGTCGGCCAGTTATGCCCCTTATGTGTAGTGGAAGCGTGTTGAACAGTCTCGGACCTCTGATGTTGATAGAGTTCTCTCTCAGAGTACCAGTTGCACCTCTATTTTTCAACGGGGGTATTTTGCACATCCTGCCATGTCTTCTGGTCTCATGTGATGTTATTTCTGTGTGCAGGTTTGGGACCAGCCCCTCTAATATTTTCCACGTGTAAATTATTATGTACCTCTCCCGCCTGCGCTCAAGGAAGTACAGTTTTAGGCTCTTTAGTCGGTCCCAATAGTTTAGATGTTTTACTGAGTGGATTCTAGCAGTAAAGGATCTCTGCACGCTCTCCAGGTCAGCAATTTCTCCAGCTTTGAAAGGTGCTGTCATTGTGCAGCAGTACTCTACTCTAGAGAGCACAAGCGTTTTGAAAAGTATCATCATCGGTATAGCATCTCTAGTGTGAAAAGTTCTTGTTATCCAACCTGTCATTTTTCTTGCAGTTAATATCCGACATATTCAAATATGTCGCATACAAATATACCTTTCAAAGCTGATATAATGCCAATAGAGTACTTGTACCGGAGGCACACATATACATATACCTTTGAGACATATAATGCCAGTACTTGAACTGAAGACACACATAAATATAAGAACATTAATAGCATATGAGAAACTGTTTAACATAAGCAAGGCATTCAGAACATAAACGAGGTCTCTTTCAAGACAATTTATACAGCCTACATCAGGCCAATCATAGAATATACAGCACCAACGTGGAATTCACATCTAGTGAAACGAAAAGTAGATTGAGAAAGCACAGAGATTTGCAAGAAGACTAGTAAAATAATTAAGCGAACTGAATTTGAACGACAGGTTAATGGGAAATCAGTCTTAACCTCAGATGAAAGAAGGAACGTAGGGGGATATGATCACTACATACACAATACTAAGGGGAATAAGAAGTTGAATAAGAAAGCCTCTGTAAAGTGAGAGAAAGTTGAACATGAGGACATTGGTAGAAGCTGGAAAAGAAAATGAGTCAAAGAATTGTAATGAAGTTAAATACACTGAAAGAAGGTTGTGGTAGCCATCTGCATCCATAGTTTCAAGAGCAGATACAGTATGACTCAGAAGTCAGATGTCAAAACATATAAGAAATGCACCAGGCACAAAAAGGTAGGAGGCTTTAGACGGAGACAGAGAAGCTCATATTCGTGTAGCCAGTGATTAATAAGTCCCACCATCACACCCAAACGGTCTCTGGTGGCATAGTTGATAGCACACTCATCCGACCGTCCAAGTGATTGGGCACCATTCTTTCCCCCCGTCCCATCCCAAATCCTTATCCTGACCCCTTCCCAGTGCTATATAGTTGTAATGGCTTGGTGCTTTCTCCTGATAATTCCCTCCGTCCCTTCACCTGCCTCTCGTGAGCAATTTCATCTGGGTTGGAGCCCTGGCCAGGAAGAATCGACAGTCTGCCAATCCTCAATTGTTCTCCCCTGTTCACCCCGAGCAGTAATTGGGACCTGGTTAAGTGAATTACGTTCCAGAAATAACTAGTAAGACTGGCTATGAGCTATGGGAAGGGGAAGCTATAACGCTGCTAACGGGAGTCAGTAGTCGTCTACTCCTGTACCGGTGTGTTAAACAAAACTAGTGTGCATTTCTGCACCCTGCGATCATTGCACCCCATTGTTGACTACTCATTACACCAGTGCTTTAATATCCCAGTATTTAACAGCCAGGAGATACCTCTCTTGGTCAACTTCAACCAATGTAGTTAATGGTAAGTTACGATGGTCTTTCCGAGATTCACGTGGTGAATTTATATGCACAATGAAATCAAAGAACTTGATGTATGATTGAGAAGATATTGAATGCACGTGCCGAGAATGTCCAGGGATACATGTTCAGTCCTATCGTAGGACCTCAATATTTTCTTAGGAATTTATATATCTGGGAATTAGCCAAGCTGTTTATTCTTTGTTCAGACACTCTTGGCTGGAGTCGAACGGTTGAGAGTCCGAGTTGTGGATCCGTACCAGAGAGTGGAAAGACACACACTTGTTTTAGGCAGACTTCAAGCAACCTGTGAACTTCTGCGACGTGTCATCCGCTGTCTGATGTTGTCACAGAGATTACAGCAACAATTGTCAAGTGAGCCGCGGGACATTACGAAAGCTGCCATTAGCCTCAGCGAGCTAGGTTGGTATATTATGGTTTGTTTGGTGAAACTTGGCAGACTTATAACTTAACCACTTGATATTTTGCCATTTGATGTTTTTACATTTTAATAACGTTAACAAAATGTTATGTTGTGTATTTGGCGGGAAGTAGTGATTATGTTCAAACAAGTAAAGCATTGAATATTAATGTTAGTTTCTTGATTGTTTTCTTTGGGGTTCAGCACTAGACTTGCTGTCATGTGTGCGCTCTTGTATATACTGTATATATAAATAAACGAATAAATAAATAAATAAGTGTTTCATACCACTTGATGCCACCTCATTTGCTGCTCTATTACAGATCACTTGGGGCGTGATGTTGACCTGACAGGGCTAGATGTGTTGGAACGGGATCAGAGGCTGGTACGGCAAGCGCGTTCAGATGTTGAAAAGCAAGCAGTTGTTATGATGGACCGTGGTATGGAGCTGCAGAATCAGACTCAGGTCAGCTGTTTTGGAGCCTTTACTTTGTATGTTACTTAACGAATTTATGCACAACGGCGTATAAGTGAGTGAAGAATGTATAGCATGGTAAAATTACATTATTTCTTGTGGGAAAATTTTTTTCGAGTTACACATTTTTGAGTTATGACCCGTCTGTGGGAACGGATTAAATTCATAAATTGAGGTACCACTGCACTGTATTCCAAAAAAATAATATTGGACTCAAAATTGTGACCTGTTTTTGCATACTATCATAGGCCTATTGCAACATTTTTGCAAAAATGGTTTATAGTTTTTTTATTAAAGTAATGTTTTTCCTTCAGGTTGGAACAGCTCTGCAAGTGTTCCATAACTTAGGGATCCTGGTAACAAGTGTGGAAAAGGTGTTGGATTCCCTTATTGGTAGACTGAATAAGAGTGTCTCACTCACCCTAGATGTGAACGCCCTCTTGCAAATGAGTCAGGATACGAGAAAAAGTAAGTATAGTAATAGTAACCTGGGAAAGATTCACGAAGCAGTTACGCAAGTACTTACGAACGTGTACATCTTTCCTCAATCTTTGACGGCTTTGGTTACATTCATTAAACCGTTTACAAACATGAAAACTTGCCAATCAACTGTTGTTATTGTTATAAACAGCCTCCTGGTACTTCGGAGCTCATTAACTGTTTAATAATTGTAAACAAAGCTGCCAAAGATTGAGAAAAGATGTACAGGTTCGTAAGTTCTTGCGTAACTGCTTCGTGAATCTGGTTCCTGAACTACATACACGAGAGAAAAGTTACGATGTGATGTTTCCATCGTCGTCACTTTCCCCTTCCTTCCGTGTCTGAGTTGGGTAATTAATTTTCAGCCTCGATATTGTGACTTACTCTCTGCATAAGTACAGTATTAGTCTTTGATTTATAGCGAAATAATACAATGTATTGAATCTACAGTATTGAAAAGATTTTTATATTGGAAATGGTTGAAGAGGATGGTTATGGAGAATACAATATTCATAAAATTTAATTACAGTATAGTATACAGTATATGATGTTCACTTTACTTTTTGTTGTGAGTGCAGAAAATCCCCGACTTCCCAAACAATTTTATGACGTTCTGGTAAATCGGGTAACCAGTTGGAGCTAAATTTTGCTCAGTGATTAAATTGCCATTTTTCATTTTACTATCGGACAGGGAAAAATAATATTCAAAGAGAACTTTGAAGGTGTGAAAAGGGCATTTCCTAGCATGTTATTTTACTACTTTCATCTGTTGTATATCTTACATACCTTAAAGACTTGGGACTTGCAGTCGGGCAAAGGATATGCTGTATAGCATCAACACCACAATGACGTAGTGCCCCCTGCCTGGTAGGGGGCCTGGTGGAAAGCGCACAGGACTCGTAATTCTGTGGCGCGGGTTCGATTCCCGCACCAAGCAGAAACAAATGGGCAAAGTTTCTTTCACCCTGATGCCCCTGTTACCTAGCAGTAAATAGGTACCTGGGAATTAGACAGCTGCTACGGGCTGCTTCCTGGGGGTGTGTAACAAAAAAAGAGGCCTGGTCGAGGACCGTGCCGCGGGGACGCTAAGCCCCGAAATCATCTCAAGATAACCTCATCTCAAGATAACCTGCAGTGTCGTGTGTGCGGGAGAGACTGGCTGTTTTGACGGTCACAGTTTGATAAGAATCCTGAACGAACTGAAACATCACGTTCTTTTCGTGTCTGTTTGGGTTGAGTTAATTGTCTTGACCTCAGTATTTTGAGTTATTGTCTGTGTAGTAGACTGAGGCTTGAAATTTTCACAAGCACAAGTCCTTACAGAACTGCCAGTCTTGTCTCATTTGTAATTGCAAATGCTCTCGTGAATGTTTGCAGTTACCCTGGAGAACCTAATCTTTCAATTGCAAACAAGCTTGCACCACCACCACCAGATGGCAGCACTTTTGCCAAACTGGGTCAGCATTTTTATTTCCTCCTAAAAGTACTGTACGTACGAAAAAAAGGAAAAAATCGGAAGAAGTAAAAGTCGCCATAGCGTGGTGGTGTTGCCACAATCTGGTTGATGCACATCTAGATTTTTAAAGGAAGTTATGTAATTTACCTTAATGATGTACGCCTGTAACTTATTCCACTCGTCAATCACCATCTCCTTCCGGAAACTGATCTTCTCTAGCTTACTTTTTATTTTTTATTTTTTTTTTTTTTTATTTGTGTATACAGTATACACAAGAGTTCTTACTTTCTTGTACAGCCACTAGCACGCACATCGTTTCGGGTAAGTCCGTAATCCTAATTTTCACATACACATCCCCAGAAAGCAGGCCGTAGCAGCTGTCTAACTCTCGGGTACCTATTTACTGCTAGGTGAACAGACATCAGGGTGAAAGAAACTCTGCCCATCTGTTTCCGCCTCCGCCGGGATTGAACCCGGATTCTTAGGACAACAAACCCGGATCCTTAGGACTACGAACCCGGATCCTTAGGACTACGAACCTGGATCCTTAGGACTACGAGCCCGGATCCTTATGACTACGAACCCGGATCCTTAGGACTACGAACTCGGATCCTTAGGACTACGAACCCGGATCCTTAGGACTACGAACCCGGATCCTTAGGACTACGAACCCGGATCCTTAGGACTATGCACCCGGATCCTTAGGACTACGAACCCGGATCCTTAGGACTACGAACCCGGATCCTTAGGACTACGAACCCGGATCCTTAGGACTATGAACCCCGAGTGCTGTCCACTCAGCAGTCAGGTCGCAGAGCATGGTCATTGTAATGGGTGTTGACCTGGTGTGATAGTTACAAGACCTGGCTCATGTCTCCTTGTTGATATCCCTCCTTCACTTAAAGACCTCGATCATGTCTTCCCTCATCCTTTACATAGGCCAACCTTCCCTTGTGTGACAGATCCTGAGGACTAGGAATATGTCTAGTCATTCTTCTTTGGATTTTCTTGAGTGAATTGATGGTCCACTCTGAAATACAATGGCCAGAATTGGATGCCTTGGTAGGACTGAGACCTAACTAGTGCTGAATGTAATTGGGGGATTTGTGCATTTATTATAGATTCTTCTGGTTAGAAATCCAAACATTCTTTTCACTGTGTACATGCACCTGATGTTCTGCTGGTTGATGTTGGGTCACTGCCAATTGTAACTACCCGAGTCTCCTTCGCAACTCGGTTTGCCTAAATATAGATCATGCTTCCAGTAAGATAATGTTTCACTTTCAATTCTCCAGTTTAGAAATTTGCACTTGCCAATGCTGATCTTCATTTGCCACTTTTCCAGCCAAGTCTGCAGTGCGATGAAGTCTTTTTGGAGTTCCGCCAAGTCGTCATCTAACCTACCAGGGGACCCAAAACAGAAACGGAACAGTATATCACTTTCGCGAGCTGCTTCCATTTTCTAGTACAACAATTGTTGGCCTTATGTAATGCACACAAGCGAAAAGCGACATTCTTTGTAGGTGGACAGGTTGGGTTGTGAGCCATAGACACAGACCACTGTGCTACAGTAGGAGGACAGGTTGGGTTGTGAGCCATAGACACAGACCACTGTGCTACAGTAGGAGGACAGGTTGGGTTGTGAGCCATAGACACAGACCACTGTGCTACAGTAGGAGGACAGGTTGGGTTGTGAGCCTTAGACACAGACCACTGTGCTACAGTAGGAGGACAGGTTGGGTTGTGAGCCGTAGACACTGACCACTGTGCTACAGTAGGAGGACAGGTTGGGTTGTGAGCCGTAGACACAGACCACTGTGCTACAGTAGGAGGACAGGTTGGGTTGTGAGCCGTAGACACAGACCACTGTGCTACAGTAGGAGGACAGGTTGGGTTGTGAGCCGTAGACACTGACCACTGTGCTACAGGACCAGGTGTGCTGGTACACAAGATTGACTTGTGTGTATCTTTGTCCTTGGGAGCAGCAAGACTTGCCTAAGAAGGCAACAGCTACTTGCTCAAAAGCATTTTCCATCTACTCTCAAAGCCATATTTATAAAACAAATTTTTTAAAATTAGCATTCTCAGCAGTGAAAGTTCTCTCAAAATATTTCAACACAATAGATCATTGATGTGATTGAAAAATAGTAGCCTTTGAATGCTACCTTGAGATTACCTCGTATTTAGATTTATGAAAAGGTTTCTGATTACTTTCAAGTGATGAGTACAGGAACCATTTGGGTCTCATGTCCATTTTGTTTTTATTATAGAATGTTGTACTTTATTGATATTCAGTATGACATCATTATTGTGAGATTGTGACATGCAGGTGGTCCTGGGAAAGCCATCATGCCTGGTCCGGGTCAGTCGGTGCAGTTCCGAGCGTCTCTCTGGTCCAACCTTGAGAAACTGATGGATGACATATACCATGCATGTGTCCAAACTTCCCATCTTCATAAGGTAAGAAGAATTGCCACGATGACCAAACCACGCGTCAGAAGATGGAGAAATGACGACGTTTCGGTCCGTCCTGGACCATTATCAAGTTGTATGCCTTGATACGACTTGATAATGGTTCGGGACGGACCGAAACGTCGTCGTCTCTTCATCTTCTGGTGTGTGGTTTGGTTGTCATATCTTCAGCCACGTTATTGTGACTGACCGTCTGCAAAAGAATTACCATGTAGAATTCAACCATTTCTGTCTACCAGTGTCGACTTTTACTGTCTGCCTATGATGACTTGTGCTGTCAACCTGTGGCAATTATGTGTGCACTTATTTAGATTATTTCTATTGCAGCTGTCTTCCTGTAGCGACTGTTTCTGTCTACCTGTATTTAATGCTGCTTATTGTTCTCAGAATGGCAGACTTTCGCAGATTTTCCTTCATATATTATGATATTTAATATGGTATCCTATAGTCCAGTTGTCTAGTGTCGTCACCTAACAACAGAGGGGTACGAGTCCAATCCCTGGGCAGGACAGAAATATTGCACACATTGGACATTTCTTGTTTTGTGCATATATGCTGTTCTCCTTGACTGTGCTTGATGTGTGCCCAAAGATTTCGTCCTCCTAAGTTTATCCAACATCAAGACAATGGTGAATTTAGAGTGTCCATTTTCTTGTACGACAATTTTTGACCTCATGTAACGCATACGATCGAAATGCGAATTTCTTCGTAAGAGGACAAGTTGGCCCAAAATGAAGTGAGAACTTAAGGGAGCAGCCACATACAAGAGTTCAATAATGGGCTGTTGATGTTGATAAGTGGAATGTTAGAGGAAATAATAATAATAATAATAATAATAATAATAATAATAATAATAATAATAATAATAATTATTTCTTTTCTCTTCAAGGTTCTAGCAAAGAAGCGGGACCCTGTGACACATGTTTGCTTTTTAGAAGAGGTGCAGCGTCATGGGAAAAGTGATTTGTTTACACGAGTGTGGAGAAATATTACCCGAATTTTGACAGTCGAGTTTGCTAAAGCTGCTCAAGGTAATTAATGGCTTTATTATGTCTATATTATCTGCATCTATGTTGAATAATGAATGTAGAGTTAAATATGAATGAAGAACTTTGTTAAGATGGGCAAACCACACACCAGAAAATGAAGAAACATTGTTTCTTCATTTTTTGATGTGTGGTGTTCCCTTCCCTAGGCACTCACCGGTGTTTCCCCGGCCCAGACAGGGTTGCTTCCCAAGTGGGTTCGGGTATTCATCCCACAGAGGCCAGCCTCCAGTGGAGAGTGCCTTTCCCTAAATAGTGCAAGGGTTTTTTACTCCTCTGTGAGGTACTAAGAGCGAGAGCATTCTGCGGTTAATGATTAAGAGGTGAACTAGGGTTCAAGTGCTTGTACATATGGCATGCTGCTGCTGCTGCCCTTCATAGTCAAGGTTTTCCTCAGGGAAAGTATTAGTTCTGTTCAGTATTTTGGCTAGTGGCCCAAGTCCTAGATGTCCAGTTTGGTTTACCTTCAGTTGCTAGTAGTCCCCGTGGATCATCTTCGATCACTTCACCGAGCCCGCACTCATTTCTTGAGAGTTTGAGGAATGTTCATAGGTCGCTGCTTTGCTGCTTGTTGAGTGGGTATTACTCTCTACCCTAAGGCCTGGGATGTTTGGATTTCGCTGAGTTCTTATTTTAGCTGGAGCCTCTGTCTAATGATTTTCTGTTTACTTTTGTAGTAATGAGGCTTAACAGGTAATTACCTAAGTGTAATTACCTAAGTGTAGTTACAGGATGAGAGCTACACTCATGGTGTCCCGTCTTCCCAGCACTCTTTGTCGTATAATGCTTTGAAACTACTGACGGTTTTGACCTCTGGCAACCACTTCAGGTTTGTTTACCTGTTTTTCTTGTTTTTGGCTTTGGTGCTCAAGTGTTTGTCGTGGAGTTGGCCCTTTTGGCTTTGGTGCTCAAGTGTTTGTCGTGGAGTTGGCCCTTTTGGCTTTGGTGCTCAAGTGTTTGTCGTGGAGTTGGCCCTTTTGGTGTTTAGGGATTTGATGTTGGAGTGGTTAATTGTACTGGTGCTATGTTTGTTCCTCTTCCTCCCTTCCACTGTCTGGTATGAGTCTCTTGTAACCCCCTTCCCCCCAACCCTTGCTCCAGGCTCTGGAACATCTGAGGGTTTTGAGTCCAGACTTCAATTAGTTTTGGGTGTAGCTTGGCCTTCTCTGGGACCCATAGCTGTGTTTCTCAAGGGATGTATTGGGCTTGGATCCTTTGGGTGTGGAGATGCCTTGCTCAAAGAAATCATGTTAATGTGATGTATCAATGAAAAATATTTCATATATTTTATATATGAAATATATAAATACAATGTATTTTCTATTTATCATGAGCTGATATCCAGGCTTGGGGTTTTGGAGGTCTTTTAGTGTTCTGGGTGATTGTTAAGTGGTCAGTTTTCCCGGTCTTCTTCGTGCTTTTGTTGTCCTGTGAAGGGTTTCTTTTTCTCTCCCATTTTTACTCTTTATATTCTCTGTGGTGAGTCCCATTTTCTCTGTGGTTAAGTACAGGTAGCCACCATTTGGCCTTTCTAGAAAACTCAGTGTTGAATGTAATGAAACACTTTTTTCTGCAATGGGCCTCAATGGCTCCCTGGACTCTTCCCACCATGTGCATCATTTAGATATTCTTAGGCTCTGGCTTGAGGGTTGTTGATACCTGGAGCCGGCAGATTCCGTGGTGTTGTCACCTGGTCAGGTGTTACTGGGGGGAGGGGGGGGGGTATGACCCGACTCGTGGGTGGATCGTTTTACGACCCCTTCCTTGACATCTGGGTATGGTTCATGCCTTACAGTTGTAACGATTAAGTAGTAACTGTGGCTTTGCCAATATCAATGTCTAGAGATAAATGGACCATTCTCAAGTCAATTGTTGAGAATGGTCCAGGACGGTCCAC
The DNA here is from genome assembly GCF_040958095.1 of Procambarus clarkii. Classification (NCBI taxonomy): domain Eukaryota; kingdom Metazoa; phylum Arthropoda; class Malacostraca; order Decapoda; family Cambaridae; genus Procambarus; species Procambarus clarkii. The sequence goes on from NC_091163.1 coordinate 36,523,472, forward strand.
AATCGACTTTCGGTCCAGGACGGACTGAAACATCGTCTTCCTCTCACCTTCTTGAGTGTGTGGTCTGGTCAAATTGTTTCCTCAGTGATGAACATCTGCATGCACATCTGTGACATGGGGGTCAGGCTTTACCTTCTCAACTCTGGCATTATTTAAGGACTTGTGTAGCCATATCAGCTACAGGGAGTCACTGAAGTCTCTTCAGAAAGAGTTGTTTCATTGCGTTCAACACGTATTTTGCACAAGTTTATTTTTTCTCTCGCAGACTCTACGTTCATTCGACAGTATTTAGAAGTAGACTACCCCAAGCTGATACGTCTGTATGGAGATCTGTGGCGGAGACTGGAGGGTATTAGCATGGAGATGAGAAGTGTTAACACAGATGTCACATCAGCTTTAGATGAAAGTGTTGAAAATAGAGATGAAGTGGATAAGATGGATAAACACACTCAGGAATTTGAGTAAGTTTTTTATTTATTTATTTAAATACTTATGTACTTATAGAAAGTGTAAAGAATCTTTGGTTTAGGCAGCACTTATTTATTTATTTATTTATTTATTTATATATATACAAGAAGGTACATTGGGTTTGTGAGAATACATTGGATAGTACAGTATTTACATTCTTGTAAAGCCACTACTACGCGCAGCGTTTCGGGCAGGTCCTTAATCTAGCAGATAATTTTAAGTAGGTAAAATTCATTGCGTTCACTTGTGTTGGTTCCTACATTATTAAAGGTAACAAGAGTGCTTATACTTTATGGAAGGAATCATTAAATTGTGATTACACATTAGTGAAGTTACAGGATGATAGTTATGACTGAGGTCTCCCATTTTCCCTATCTTTTCTTCCGACATTTTGAACCTTTCGATGGCTTGGACGTATACTACACTGGTATAGGGTCCTGTGTTAGTCCGTGTCCTTGGCTCACAACTAAGGAACCCGAGTTCAATCTCTGAGTAAGATAGAAATTGTTGGGCACGTTTTGTTTCACCTGATGCAACTGTTCACCTAGCAATAACATAGATACCTGGGAGTTAGGAAACTGTTGGGGAATTGCCTGCTGGGAAATGTCAGTACTTGGCCTAGGGAGGCCTGGATAGACCTAAGTACAGGCTTCCTGTCCCAAACAACGAGAATTATTACTACTGTACTTTTATAATTGCTTACATCTGTCTACCTCTTCATTTGCAAGAAATAATTTTCAAAGTTGAACAATATCTTTATCTTGCAGACAAGGAGTCACAATAACGTGGCTGAATTATGTTGACCAAACCACACACTAGAAAGTGAAGGGACAACAACATTCTCACAATCGACATGAGAATGGCCCAGGACGGACCGAAACGTCGTCGTCCCTTCACTTTCTAGTGTGTGGTCTGGTCAACACCTTTGTGTTGGTTTGATTGTATGACCATGTTGTGGTGTTTGTGATTGTAGCCCCGAGCAAGCTTTGAGAGGCACGCTTGTTCCCCTAGAGGAAGCCTACCTGTCACGATCTCGTTCAAGACTCTTGGATCCCGTCAATCTCATGTTTGCAGCTCAGGATGCACCACCCGCAAAAGAAGAAGTTGATGCCCTCATAAAAACAATTACGAGGTAAGGACTTGCTGTAATTATGCTATGTAAAATGCGGATAAATATGGTAGTACACTTTAGATATGCCATATATACTTGCCTAATCATTGATCATGCGTAATGCTATTCAGGCTCACATTATATAGCTATTAATATAAAGTTTTTCTAATGTAAAATATATTCTAATCTGTGATGTAAAGTGTCATTATTTGAGATGGACATTTGAACAGCAGCTATGTAAAGTGGTTTCAACTTGTCCCCAGTGAGCTTAACGTATCGGCCGTGGACAAGTCACTGAGCGAGACGGTAGCCAAAAATGTTGCCGAATCTCTCCAGCTGTTCTGCGTCAAGTGTAAACAGTTGGTTGTTACCAGTGCGGATGCCACACAAGTTATTGGTGAGTTGACGCACACTTTCATAGTATCTTACACTTACTGTAATTTATAGCAACAGTGTTTAGAAATAAAGCAAATAAGTTTAGAAATAAAACTTTTATGGCTTATGATAATATTACTACAATTGAAGGAAGAGGTTGTTGGGTACTGTTGAAGGAAGAGGTTGTTGGGTACTGTTGAAGGAAGAGGTTGTTGGGTACTGTTGAAGGAAGAGGATGTTGGGTACTGTTGAAGGAAGAGGTTGTTGGGTACTGTTGAAGGCAGAGGTTGTTGGGTACTGTTGAAGGAAGAGGATGTTGGGTACTGTTGAAGGAAGAGGTTGTTGGGTACTGTTGAAGGAAGAGGTTGTTGGGTACTGTTGAAGGAAGAGGTTGTTGGGTACCGTTGAAGGAAGAGGATGTTGGGTACTGTTGAAGGAAGAGGTTGTTGGGTACTGTTGAAGGCAGAGGATGTTGGGTACTGTTGAAGGAAGAGGTTGTTGGGTATTGTTGAAGGAAGAGGTTGTTGGGTACCGTTGAAGGAAGAGGATGTTGGGTACTGTTGAAGGAAGAGGTTGTTGGGTACTGTTGAAGGAAGAGGATGTTGGGTACTGTTGAAGGCAGAGGATGTTGGGTACTGTTGAAGGAAGAGGATGTTGGGTACTGTTGAAGGAAGAGGTTGTTGGGTACTGTTGAAGGAAGAGGATGTTGGGTACTCTTGAAGGCAGAGGTTGTTGGGTACTGTTGAAGGAAGAGGTTGTTGGGTACTGGGCCTCGTAGGCCTCGTAGCCTGGTGGATAGCGTGCAGGACTCGTAATTCTGTGGCGCGGGTTCGATTCCCGCACGAGGCAGAAACAAATGGGCAAAGTTTCTTTCACCCTGAATGCCCCTGTTACCTAGCAGTAAATAGGTACCTGGGTGTTAGTCAGCTGTCACGGGCTGCTTCCTGGGGGTGGAGGCCTGGTCGAGGACCGGGCCGCGGGGACACTAAAGCCCCGAAATCATCTCAAGATAACCTCAAGAGATACTGTTGAAGGCAGAGGTTGTTGGGTACTGTTGAAGGCAGAGGTTGATGGGTACTGTTGAAGGAAGAGGATGTTGGGTACTGTTGAAGGAAGAGGTTGTTGGGTACTGTTGAAGGAAGAGGATGTTGGGTACTGTTGAAGGCAGAGGATGTTGGGTACTGTTGAAGGAAGAGGATGTTGGGTACTGTTGAAGGAAGAGGTTGTTGGGTACTGTTGAAGGAAGAGGATGTTGGGTACTGTTGAAGGCAGAGGTTGTTGGGTACTGTTGAAGGAAGAGGATGTTGGGTACTATTGAAGGCAGAGGTTGTTGGGTACTGTTGAAGGAAGAGGTTGATGGGTACTGTTGAAGGCAGAGGTTGATGGGTACTGTTGAAGGAAGAGGATGTTGGGTACTGTTGAAGGAAGAGGTTGTTGGGTACTGTTGAAGGAAGAGGTTGATGGGTACTGTTGAAGGCAGAGGTTGATGGGTACTGTTGAAGGAAGAGGATGTTGGGTACTGTTGAAGGAAGAGGATGTTGGGTACTATTGAAGGAAGAGGTTGTTGGGTACTGTTGAAGGAAGAGGATGTTGGGTACTGTTGAAGGAAGAGGTTGTTGGGTACTGTTGAAGGAAGAGGTTGTTGGGTACTGTTGAAGGCAGAGGATGTTGGGTACAATTGAAAGAAGATGTGGTGAAGTACAATTTGGTTCACAGCTTAAAAAGTAGATTCTTAAGTCTCTGTAACAGACTTAAAGAATCAGTTAGTTTTCCTACAGGTTAGGTCTCCTAACCTATAAGTAAAGCTACATTAGAGTTTCTTCAGTTGGCAAAACCAGATCATTTGGCACTTTGGCCGCTCAAAAAAACATTGTTCGGCCTTAATTTCCATCTTGACTAACATAACAATATAGTTCTATAACGAGAAATTTTACAACAAAGATAGTAAGTCTTTTTTCTTGGATTGCAAATTCTCTTGTCTAATTACTTAATTGTTTGGCATGGTTGAAAGTGCCGTAACGATAACAAACCCATAACGCTACTGATTCATCTATGTGTGTTGTAGTGTACTTGTAAACCCATAATGCAGCTGCTTCATCTGTGTTGTTGTGTACTTGTAAACCCATAATGCAGCTGCTTCATCTGTGTTGTCGTGTACTTGTAAACCCTTAATGCAGCTGCTTCATCTGTGTTGTCGTGTACTTGTAAACCCATAATGCAGCTGCTTCATCTGTGTTGTCGTGTACTTGTAAACCCATAATGCAGCTGCTTCATCTGTGTTGTCGTGTACTTGTAAACCCTTAATGCAGCTGTTTCATCTGTGTTGTTGTGTACTTGTAAACCCATAATGCAGCTGCTTCATCTGTGTTGTTGTGTACTTGTAAACCCATAATGCAGCTGCTTCATCTGTGTTGTTGTGTACTTGTAAACCCATAATGCAGCTGCTTCATCTGTGTTGTCGTGTACTTGTAAACCCTTAATGCAGCTGTTTCATCTGTGTTGTTGTGTACTTGTAAACCCATAATGCAGCTGCTTCATCTGTGTTGTTGTGTACTTGTAAACCCATAATGCAGCTGCTTCATCTGTGTTGTTGTGTACTTGTAAACCCATAATGCAGCTGCTTCATCTGTGTTGTCGTGTACTTGTAAACCCATAATGCAGCTGCTTCATCTGTGTTGTCGTGTACTTGTAAACCCATAATGCAGCTGCTTCATCTGTGTTGTCGTGTACTTGTAAACCCTTAATGCAGCTGCTTCATCTGTGTTGTCGTGTACTTGTAAACCCATAATGCAGCTGCTTCATCTGTGTTGTCGTGTACTTGTAAACCCATAATGCAGCTGCTTCATCTGTGTTGTCGTGTACTTGTAAACCCATAATGCAGCTGCTTCATCTGTGTTGTCGTGTACTTGTAAACCCATAATGCAGCTGCTTCATCTGTGTTGTTGTGTACTTGTAAACCCTTAATGCAGCTGCTTCATCTGTGTTGTCGTGTACTTGTAAACCCATAATGCAGCTGCTTCATCTGTGTTGTCGTGTACTTGTAAACCCTTAATGCAGCTGCTTCATCTGTGTTGTCGTGTACTTGTAAACCCATAATGCAGCTGCTTCATCTGTGTTGTCGTGTACTTGTAAACCCATAATGCAGCTGCTTCATCTGTGTTGTCGTGTACTTGTAAGCCCATAATGCAGCTGCTTCATCTGTGTTGTCGTGTACTTGTAAACCCATAATGCAGCTGCTTCATCTGTGTTGTCGTGTACTTGTAAGCCCTTAATGCAGCTGCTTCATCTGTGTTGTCGTGTACTTGTAAACCCTTAATGCAGCTGCTTCATCTGTGTTGTCGTGTACTTGTAAACCCTTAATGCAGCTGCTTCATCTGTGTTGTCGTGTACTTGTAAACCCATAATGCAGCTGCTTCATCTGTGTTGTCGTGTACTTGTAAACCCTTAATGCAGCTGCTTCATCTGTGTTGTCGTGTACTTGTAAACCCATAATGCAGCTGCTTCATCTGTGTTGTCGTGTACTTGTAAACCCATAATGCAGCTGCTTCATCTGTGTTGTCGTGTACTTGTAAACCCATAATGCAGCTGCTTCATCTGTGTTGTCGTGTACTTGTAAACCCTTAATGCAGCTGCTTCATCTGTGTTGTCGTGTACTTGTAAACCCATAATGCAGCTGCTTCATCTGTGTTGTCGTGTACTTGTAAACCCATAATGCAGCTGCTTCATCTGTGTTGTTGTGTACTTGTAAACCCATAATGCAGCTGCTTCATCTGTGTTGTTATGTACTTGTAAACCCATAATGCAGCTGCTTCATCTGTGTTGTCGTGTACTTGTAAACCCATAATGCAGCTGCTTCATCTGTGTTGTCGTGTACTTGTAAACCCATAATGCAGCTGCTTCATCTGTGTTGTCGTGTACTTGTAAACCCATAATGCAGCGGCTTCATCTGTGTTGTCGTGTACTTGTAAACCCTTAATGCAGCTGCTTCATCTGTGTTGTCGTGTACTTGTAAACCCATAATGCAGCTGCTTCATCTGTGTTGTTGTGTACTTGTAAACCCATAATGCAGCTGCTTCATCTGTGTTGTCGTGTACTTGTAAACCCATAATGCAGCTGCTTCATCTGTGTTGTCGTGTACTTGTAAACCCATAATGCAGCTGCTTCATCTGTGTTGTCGTGTACTTGTAAACCCATAATGCAGCTGCTTCATCTGTTGTCGGAAAAGGCATTTAATTACATTAAAGGCTTGAATTCCCCTCCCCTCACCAAACTCAACATGCAGGGCTTTAATTAATTTTTTTTTATTCAGCACAATCTCGATTCAACAAACCATATGGTACCAACCTTAATTCATTGCACTGAGAGATTCGTTGCAACCGGAGATGCCTCCAGGATGCCTTTCCCACGCCCTATGGGCTAATTTCACTAAGAAATTTTAATTTCAACCTATAATAGACAACTACCAAAGGAACGTGTCTTAAAAAAAATTACCATCTAGTTTATATCTTTCATGTCCCAGCCTCAAAACTCATTTTCAAAAGGTAGCAGGACAATACCTGTGTGAAGAAAAAAACCTTGCCAACTCAAAATGAAAACAAATTATAGAATTTGGTTTGAAATATCCAAATTTATTTTGTATTACTTCTAAAGAACACATCAAATTTGCTGTCACAACTGCCAGAAAATGACAGGTTGGATAACAAGACCCTTCCAAACAAGGGATGCCATTGAACAAATCACGTTAGTGTGATCTCTGTGTGTGAAGGGATGCCATTCTAATGATGATACATTTTAAGACACTAGTGCTCTCTAGGGTGGAATATTGTTGCACACTAACAGCTCCATTCAGAGCTGGAGAAATTGCTGACTTTGAGAGCGTGCAAAAATTCTTTACCACTAGAATCCACTCAATACACCTTCTAAATTATTGGGACCACCTAAAAATTTTTAGTCTGTATTCCCTAGAATGCAGGCAGGGAGAGATACATAAAAATCTATACAGTATTTGGAAAATATTAGAAGGCTAGTTTCAAATCTGCATTCAGAAATAAGACCACTTGAGACCAGAAGGCATGGCAGGATGTGCAAAATAGCAGAGGGGTAATAGGCACGCCGAAAGAGAACTCGATCAACATCAAAGGCCCAAGGTTTTTCAACGCTCTTCCTCTACGCTTAAGGGGCATAACTGGCTGACCTCTTGCAGTGTTCAAAAGAGAACTCGACAAGCACGCTTCAAAGGATACCTGATCAACCAGGCTGACTCGTATGTCAGGCTGCTAGCAGCTGCATCAAACAGCCTGGTGGATCAGACCAGCAAACAGGCCACGAGAACATTGATCCCTGGAATCTTTAACAGGTAGTCAACAGGTAGGTAAGGCGGGTTATTAGTTTTCAGCCACGTTATCGTGATCTATCCTGTTCACACGTCAAATCTTTACATTGGTGCTACTTTGAAGTAATAAAATAATTTACATTTATAAAATATACATTTGAACACGTTAGTATTTAATTAACAGGTACACAAATTGTATAATATATGAAGCCACTAATTTGCAAAGTGTTTGGGGTATAATCATAATCAACGTTGATGATGTACAGTTATTGTATACAGTATTAATAAGCTTCATTCCGTGGTTTTCAGGCTCTCCGACACCGGCACAAGTTTTGAACGGTGAGGTGGTAAACCAACTCCTCTATGTAAGAAGTCAGGTCGAACGCACTGCATCTGCCACCCTTGCTCACCTGCCTCAACCTGTAACCAATATGTTATTGAAGGTAGGCTAAATTCTGTATTCACCTAGTTGTGTTTGTAGGGGGTTGAGCTTTGCTCTTTTGGCCTGCCTCTCAACTGTCAATCAACTGTTTACTAACTACTATTTTTTTTTTCACACCACACTCACACACATCCCAGGAAGCAGTCTGTGACAGCTGACTAACTCCCAGATACCTTTTTACTGCTAGGTAACAAGGACATTCAGGGTGAAAGAAACTTTGCCCATTTGTTTCTGCCTGGTGCCTGGTTTCTGCCTGGTGTGTGTTGACGGTATCTGTTACACAGTGCGAGCAGTTTTGTGTGCCAAACAAAATCCACGACTTGAATGCATCACGTGAGACTTCAGGATATTTATGGTCTTGACGAATATAAGTACTGTACAGTACTGTGCTGTATATCCTTGTGAAAGAACATAGACCAATAAGAATTTTGATAAAACAGAAGGTTGTAGTGTGTGCTGTTGACTGTGGAGTGAGAGGAGTGTTGGTGGGTAGAGCAACAAGCTTTTAGCTAACTTATAGGACAAATTTGTAATGTAGCAAATAAGATGTAATGAAAACTTGGAGACCCCTTTTGAAAACTGAAGATGCAGACTGGGAGGGAAAACTAGATGGGAAAAGTCACTTAAGTTTTGTACAACACATAGGTGTCGCAGGACTTGTATTTACCATGTAATACAAATAATGATATTTAATTTTGGAAATTTTTTTTATTAGAAATTAGCAAAGTACAGTAATGAAAAACATAAAAGCAAAATTTAAATAAAAATATTGTTGAATGAAATAAAATACAATACCCTATTTAGAGAGGCACCTTGGAAACTCAACTGGGACAGTTGCTCTGGTCTTAACCCAGACAGCAGTAAATTGAGAAGTTGTGAGGTGACCTGGGCTAGAGGGCCAGAGGGTATAGCCTTGTTAACTATCTCCCTTCCCTACTAAGTTTGTTGGGAGATTAACAGGGTATGCTAAACTTCTCTCACTGTAATCCTAAAAAACCTTTCAAAACACTTCACACTTCCTGCTAACAAGTCTTAGCAGCTCTAAACTTGCCTAGAGTCACTCTGAAGCTTGTAAACCCCTTTCCACCAACTACTTCGTTCACCACCAGATGTCATCCTTACAGTGCATAAGAGCCCAGGAAACTAGTTGTCTAGCATTAAACCCATCTAAGCCAACTTTTGGGTAAGATTGGAATTAAAGGCCAGGAATGGTCAACTACCGAGGCCACTGAGAGCTCCTGCCCTAGTGGATGGAATAATTACTGGCTGTCTAGTCAGTTTGTAGTTGCAGGCGATGAGTCACAATAACGTGGCTAAAGTATGACGACCAGACCACACACTAGAATGTGAAGGGACGACGACACTTCGGTCCATCCTGTACCATTCTCAATTGACTTGAGAATGGTCCAGGACGGACCGAAACGTCGTCGTCCCTTCACATTCTTGTGTGTGGTCTGGTCATCAGTTTGTAGTTAATTAGATGTGGGGTTGTTTGTCACTACATATTTTTATTTTTAAACTACCCAGTATTCCAGGATATTGGACCTATATTGTCACAATTCATTGTACAGTAATTATTTATTTGCAGGCATTGCCGTCTATTGATATGCTGATGTCGTCTGCAGTGCAACCACTTTTCACTTCCATCACCGACGCAATAGAAGACATTATCCTAACTGTGCATAGCGAAGACTTTTCAGGGTAGGTTGGTTGTGGGTGTCGGTAAAATACCGCCAGTATGTTTCCCATTCTTTAAGTTAAAAGTAGTTCTGATACTCTAGTTATACAGTACTTTAATTAGTCTGATACTTTAGTTAAATTAGTGGCTTTAGGCATAGTATATACTAGCTGTCTACAAATCCAACATTGTTTGTAACTCATTTTATTTATATGTATGTACTTGTACCTGAATAAACATTATTATTATTATTATTATTATTATTATTATTATTATTATTATTATTATTATTATTATTATTATTATTAAAAATCACTTGTTTTAAACCAATCCTAGGTACCTGGTTGATACCTGGTTGGTTGATACCTGGTTGATGGGGTTCTGGGAGTTGTTCTACTCCCCAAGCCCGGCCCGAGGCCAGGCTCGACTTGTGAGAGTTTGGTCCACCAGGCTGCTGCTTGGAGCGGCCCGCAGGCCCACATACCCACCACAGCCCGGTTGGTCCGGCACTCCTTGGAGGAAACAATCTAGTTTCCTCTTGAAAATGTCCAAGGTTGTTCCGGCAATATTTCTTATGCTTGCTGGGAGGACGTTGAACAACCGCGGACCTCTGATGTTTATACAGTGTTCTCTGATTGTGCCTATGGCACCTCTGCTCTTCATTGGTTCTATTCTACATTTTCTTCCATGTCGTTCATTCCAGTACGTTGTTATTTTACTGTGTAGATTTGGTACTTGGCCCTCCAGTATCTTCCAGGTGTATATTATTTGATATCTCTCTCGTCTTCTTTCTAGTGAGTACATTTGGAGGGCTTTGAGACGATCCCAATAATTTAGGTGCTTTATTGCGTATATGCGTGCCGTATATGTTCTCTGTATTCCCTCTATTTCAGCAATCTCTCCTGCTTTGAAGGGGGAAGTGAGTACTGAGCAGTACTCAAGACGGGACAACACAAGTGCCTTGAAGAGTACAACCATTGTGATGGGATCCCTGGATTTGAAAGTTCTCGTAATCCATCCTATCATTTTTCTGGCTGTCGCAATATTTGCTTGGTTATGCTCCTTAAACGTTAGGTCGTCAAACATTATTATTCCCAAATCCTTTACATGCTGTTTTCCTACTATGGGTACATTTGATTGTGTTTTGTACTCTGTATTATGTTTAAGGTCCTCATTTTTACCGTACCTGAGTACCTGGAATTTATCACTGTTAAACATCATGTTATTTTCTGATGCCCAGTCGAAAACTTTATTCATATCAGCTTGAAGTTTTTCAATGTCCTCAGCCGAGGTAATTTTCATACTGATTTTTGTGTCATCTGCAAAGGATGATACGAAGCTGTGACTTGTATTTTTGTCTATATCTGATATGAGAATAAGGAAAAGCAGTGGTGCAAGGACTGTACCCTGAGGTGTTCTCACTCGCCTATTTGTGTCTGCTGGATCGAGCACTGACTCTTGGATCCCGTCATTCTAGGTGCCGGTTGTTTATAGATGATTCCTGTCCTATTTCCCTATCATATCTAATTTTAAAATTATGAATATAGTTTGCTCCTACAACCTGCTCCTCAAGTTCATTTCATTTTCCACTTGCAGGCAGACTGGTTTGAATTGCACAACTGTATATCTGTATATATAAACATTTTGGATAGTTTGATTTTTAAAGCTTTGTAAGACCTCGACGATATTGATATTTAAATGAGGGTGAGTGTGAATTGTAGTGTGTCAAATTTGTTGGATAAATCCTGACTAGAGAGATACTGCATTGTTTTGGATGCAAATCTGAGCTACGTTACACACAGAAATCACAATAGCATGATACATCAAATGAATAAATCCACAAGGGCCGTGATAAGGGTTCGAATCGACGTCTGGGATAATCCCAGATGCACTTTAGTCGATTGCACCATGACATGGAAAAGAATTGCAACTGGGAGTGCTACTGCTCTCACACGGATCCTGCAGCCTCTCCGAGGCACAAACAAGGTTTGTGTAATTTCCAGTGAATTGTGCAAAAACCCTGGTTTGTGTCTCGGAGAGGCTGTGGGATCCATGTGAGAGCAGTAGCACTCCCTGTTGCAATTCTTTTCCATGTCGTTACGCAGTTGACTGAGGAGCGTCTGGGATTATCCCGGACATAGGTTCAAACACTCATCATGTCCCTTGTGGATTTGTTCATCTGAGATACATCTCATTTATATAAACCAAAAGGCCCACCCCCACCCCCCACCCCCCAATTTTTTTTTTTTGTTTCAAAAGTACAAAATTTAAAAACCTGAAATTTAGCAACAATATGATGATACATTTTTAGGCTTCCTTTTCATTGGAAGTTTATGGTTTAACCAAAGGAACAGAATGAGAAGTTGTTTATCTTGTATAGTCTTTATAATTTCCTTTATTTCATTATTTATTTTAAATACTGAAGACTAAACCACACACCACAAGATGAGGAGATGATGACGTTTTGGTTTGTCCTGGACCATTATCACGTTGATTGTCCAGGATGAACCGAAACATCGTCGTCTCCTCATCTTCTGGCGTTTGGTTTAGTTTTCATATCTTCAGCCATGTTATTGTGACTGATCATCTGCATATTTTAAAGTACTGTTTCTGGACAAGTTCCAGTGGCTCCCTGAAGCTGTCCCACTGAAATAGTTTTGAAGTCGTAGATAACATTAGCTGTAGAGTTGTTTGGACTACCAGTGGCCACGAGCGAGAACCTGGTCCCCCTTGAAGAGGTACGGAGAGTGGATGACACTCAGCCACCCCATTGGGAAAGCTTGCAGAAAGTTGATGAACCAATACAGATCACTGCTGGGCTCAGAGACCAAAGCCTTGAAACTGCCAAACGAACTCCCCCAGCAATGTAAACAAATGATTGAATCTCTTGAGACTAGAACGAGCTCGTTATAGTAAGTACTTCCCTCCCCACCAGTAATGGGGAAGGAGATGAGCTTCAGGTCTCCCTTAGCCTTTCAAGTCAGTTCTGTTGCAGATGAGTGTGTGTGTGTGTGTGTGTGACTAAGGTTACTCCATGTAGGGCTCTCAGGTCATCAACCAATTGTGTGGGTCCATCTGCTTTAAGGCTAAGTGCTGGCCATCCTTGCATTTTGTTCTGTGCAAGGGGGGCATTTTGACTGGTTACCTTGGGTATTTCAAGTGTCTTTTGTGTTCTCTGTCTAGGCCCATTGTTGGGGGGCTGAACATTTGGGCTGGGTGAGGCACACTGGGGGTTTGTGCACTTGTTATATATTGCATGATACCAAGGTCAGCCTTCACAGCCACATTGACTAGGCTATGTTGGTTTACTTATTTCGTCTTGGCAAGCATCCACCAGCGCCTGGAGAGCCAGACCTCCTAAGATTTCCCAACGTCAGGAAAACGGACGTCATGCTTGTTTGGTAATTTTTGTTTGGGGAGTTCTGTCCACTCATTCGACTTTCAGTAACAATATTTTCACCAGAATAGGGGGTTTGTTTGGGGTGCCTACCTTTCCGGGTGCCAACCCCGGTCGATGGCAGACATGGATTGCTCCTAACCACACAGGAGTTTCTATAGGCCATTGCTCCTCGTGCCTCTCTGAGAGGGCCAGATTCTGGCTCATGGTCCCCAGTAGTCAAGAACACCATGCACTTTGACTGATGCCATAAAGCTAATAGATACATATCAGCTTGAATAGCTCCAGGGAGCTTCTGGGTCTCGCCCAGAAAATGGCATTTCATTACATTCAACTCTGGTTTTGAAGATAGTACTTCAAACAACTTCTTCAAAAGATCAAATGTAGTTGCATACAAGGAGCAACAGCTTCAAGCTCAACAAGCTACAATGTAGGACAGAAAACAGGAGATGCTTTTTCTCCCACTGGAGTATAAACCCATAGAACCACCTACCCACTTAAGCCATAAATGCCAGTATGTTACTTCAGTTCAAAATCCAAATGGAAAAATCTCAGGAAGAATGGGGTGACCTTTTGAGAAGCTGCCAACTTCCAGTTCCTATTGTGGCCACCTGGGAGATGGTGGTCCTCTTGTAAAGTCGGGTAACACGGTATTTTGTGAATATCAAATCACCTTTATTCGTGAACGGAGATTATATTATATATGATGACCAACCCACGCAATAGATGATGGAGAAACGACGACGTTTCAGTCTGTTCTGGACCATTATCACGTCATATGATAATGGTCCAGGGCGGACCGAAATGTCATCGTTTCTCCATCTTCTGTTGTGTGGTTTGGTCATCATATTTTCAGCCACATTATTGTGACTCATCATCTGCAATAAATTATATATTTCTTGGGAACATTATTCACTTTACATTAACACAAATGGTTGATGAGGAAATATTGGGACCGTACTGTGGAATCAGATTTGCATTCCTGGATTCCACATGCACATATTCTACCAACTGAACCATGGTGAACCCAAAAGTATGGTTCAATCAATAGTGTATGTGCCAGGGGACTTCAGAAATGCATTTTCACTTCCATTGTGCAGCCTCAGTCTTTTCTCATAGATACATCACTTTTTTTCCTTGTGATTTAATTTTGCAAATGCTTTACATTTTCAGCGGTGATTCTAAAGGAGCAGATTCTCAGTGTTCACTGTACATGAGGGAGCTGCAGGGGTTCATCACGAGAGCTGCAGAAGATTACCTCTCCATCTATCAACCCTCCAGAATCATAAAGGAGAAGTATGTTGTGTTAAAGTACAAGGAAAATTCCATTATACCCCGAATGAATTTCCCAAAGAGGCATTCAGGAGCCTTACTGAGCTTAGTATCCTTTACTATATTGTCCAAGCTCACTTATCTGAAGTATATGGGAAGGATCTTTCACCGGATTAGCAGAATTCTTACCTCGGAAGTCCAAAAATGAACTTGGTTTGCAATTTTTTGTATCACAAGCAGCATAATTTGAAATTCTACACACATTATAAATCAAAATATAATTTCAAACAGACACTTCAGCTTACCTTGTTGTAGTTGGTCTTGATTGATACTGGAAGTCATGAACTGTGTAGTGCTTGTAAATTGACATAACCTAATTTCCGGTTATCCGGATACAGTATATAGTTTTTCTTTATCGATTCAGAATACATACACTGGCCTGTCGTTGCTTGGATCTGTTTGTACGCCATGCAAGTTTACTACGACCTATTGGGGAAGGTGGAAAGTTGCGTCTTGCTGCAGACTTTGCCCAGGTAAAGGTATTATGTTGTTAATATTAAAGTTAATACAGTATAAAGTTATTCAAGTTAATATTTTGCATTTATGCACTTTGAAAGGCAAGTTTATAAACACTACCTGTATCTCTGAGAAGGTTTCCTTAAATTTACAATAGCAGTTAGTCTTAATTTAAAAAAATACATTATTCTGTCAGTATCACAGGTAATTTAGTTCAAATAAATTGTCTTGCATTATAAATGTTAAATCCTATATCAAATGAAGGAAATTATTTGCAATATAATGATTTTGTATTTTTTCAGATGGAAATGGCAATAAGTCCTCTATGCAACCGACCATCAGAGCTCGGCCGAGCATATCGTGTTGTCAGGTCGTTTAGGCCTCTGCTGTTCCAGACTGTTGAACACATAATTGCATCCCCCAGCATTGGTGATGTCATTCCATACTCAACTGTCTTGCATTTCCTCTTTGCCAAGGCTCCATCAGAGTTAAGATCTCCCCATCAGGTAAGTCATTACTGAAGTGTAATTACCTAAGTGTAGTTACAGGACGAGAGCTACGCTCGTGGTGTCCCGTCTTCCCAGTACTCTTTGTCATATTGGGCTTTGAAACTTCTGACGGTTCTGGCCTCCACCACCTTCTGACTTGTTCCAACCGTCTACCACTCTGTTTGCAAAAGAGAACTTTCTAATATTTTTGGGCACTTTTGTTTCCTTAGCTTGAATCCATGACTTCTTATTTTTAAAGTTGCAGGTTTCAAGTATTCCTCTTTGCCCATTTTGTTGATAACTGTTACTATTTTGTACATAGTGATCATATCATCTCTCGTCTATCTTCGGCATATTTGCATATTTAATGCCTCTAGCCTCTCCTTGTAGTTCTTGTTTTTCTGTTCAGGAAGCCATTTAGTTGCATGTCTACATTTTGTCCAGTTTATCGATGTGCTTCTCGAGATACGGGTATCGCACAACCGCTGCATATTCCAATTTTGCTCTCACCAAAGTCATGAGCAATTTGTTTAATATTTTACCATTCATATATGCATTTAAAAGTGATTCTGAAGTTAGAAAGCATAGCATAGCTCCTTGCACAATGCCCTTTGTGTGTTCATCTGGTGACCTTTAGATCTCTTTCTTTGTCAGACTTATTTAATGCTTTTCCACATAGTTTGTTGGTTGTGTGTGGCCGGTTTTCTCCTCTTCCACATTCCATAACATGCCATTTAATCATTTTAAATTCCATTTTCCAAATGTTGCTTCAGGTACTTATTTTGTCCAGGTCGTCTTGAAGGTCATGACAGTTGTGTAATTCTCTTATCTTCCCCCTGGTAGCTTAGCATCATCAGCAGACGTGTTCATATAACTCTGTATTCCTTGGGGAAAATCATTTATATTCACAATGAACATTTCTGGTGCTGGAGCTGAGACTTGTGGTGTTCCACTAGTAATATTTTTCCAGTCTGATACATTGCTTCCGATTACTGTCCCCATTTTTCTGTAGGTTTGAACATTTTTAATCCATGTCAGACGTCTCCCTGTGTTATGATCTCAGCCTGCAGGAGAAACGAGTCTCCCTCCTTGAGAGTTATTCATCAAGCCTGACCTGATTAGAAGGTCTAGCAAGTATTGAGGTGATAACGCATATGTAAAATAGTTGGTTGGATATGTGTAACAGTTTGAGATTATGGGCAATGCAGAAGAAAATAGATAAATGACTGGCTAGGAGATGTGGACATTTTGCTGGAGGCTTGAGGCTCGCTTCCGGAGGACCTTGACCTCACTTGAGTGCCAGACATCGCAGGGGGAAGCCGCGCTCCGTTGAGCTCCCGTCAGAAGGGAACACCTAGTGATATATCTCTAAGAGAAGAGAAGTGTGCAGACGTGCCAGCTGTGGAATCGAGCTGGGGACGTGTGGTCTCAAGTCGTGGACGATAATTAGTGAATATTAAGCCGCCCGGAGGCATTATTGTGGGCCGTGGGAGCGCCCTGACCAGACGCCGTCAGAGGAAAAGCGCCCTCGATCAGTTAATCTGTGGTAAGCACAATGTACGCCAGTTCATAGTGATCGCTTGTAGTTGGTCGTGTGCCCAGCGACAGTAGCAATGTTTATTTATAAGTTAGACATGTTTTAATAAGGCAGAAAGCCTGAAATAAGAGAGTGGAGAGGGAGGAACACGGAGCGACGTCCGCCCCCTCTGAGCGCTGGCGGACGACTGACGGAGCCTGGCTCCGGATGGAGGAAGACCCTCCCAGCGAGTGAGGACCGCCGCCAGGCGAGGTGGAGTATGGACCCGCCCAAAACGGGGGAGTCCACTCTCACTGTATGTAGAGGACAGATAGAGGTTTGAGGCAAGCATATTGTGCGGTTATTTTTGTTTATGTGTTAAAGGGGAACATTTTATTGGAGTGTCGATGGGTTGCAGGTTTGTCTTTGGGGAAGAAGTTGATGAGAACTTCGAAGCCAGCAGATGATGTAGCTGATGAGACTCCAAGGTAGTGGAGCAGAGGACCTCGAGCTGTGAGGAGAAGCAGCAGAGAAGAGGAGTGTCACGTGCTTCTGTAGAGGTGGTGTAGCAGCCAAGAGAGCTGTGGAAGAACATAACAGAAGGGTGAAGCACCGTAGTTGCACAAGGAAACTTCATGATAGCAGCCTGGAGGAGCTGCAGAGGATCCTGGTAGTGAAGCCCGGAAGAACCTAAAGAAATAGGGTAGTGAACTTCCAGAGGTGGAAGGGGAAGTTCTGGTGGATTACTTATAGGGAGTTGATAGTGTTTGGTTGTCATTAGCGTGCAAGATGCAGTGAGAGGTGAGTGACTGTTTGTATTCTTATGTCAAGGAGTGATTTAGTCTGAAGCTTAGAGTTACAGTCGTAGGCTTGATTACCTACAGATGTATGCGTTCTAGGACTGATATTGATCGATTAATCATTGTTGTGTATCAATGAACATTTATACTGGTATATGTTATTGCATTCAAATGCTGATTTTCTATATATACATTATCTTGCTGATAGTGCAACAGTGTGTGTAGGCTTGACCAACTTGAGGAGGTTAATAGTATCAGGTGGTGAACCAGGAGATAGGATACCACTTGATAAGCTGATAATAGAGTTCTGATGGTGTTGGAGTGCAACCTGATTGTGATATTATAGAGTATAGGATTCATTATTATTATATGTGTGTATGTACCGTGTATGTGCTTTGTTCAGTAAATGTGTCACAATTTGCTGGTGTTTGCCCTCGTCCTAGTGAGGCTTCCCAGGAGGTAGTAAAGAAGGAGAGAGAGAGAGAGAAAGAACCATGAACCACTGCTGTGGACAGGGTAGGAGGTAATACTAGTAAGTCATAGGGGGATTGAGGAGATCATATCTCATAAGGAGAGAGTGGGGAGTCACAGCGGCTCGAGTGGGTGTGTGCACGTGACAACGAGGCTAAGTGTTGGAGCCGCATCCCCTGAACGTGTGACGTTGAGCCCCTCTCCAAGAGCCAGAAGCGCCAAGGGTGATCTCCTAGTATAAGCACTCTGCCGAGTTGTGGGTTGGGTTGTCCATAGAGAAGGATCAACGACGACAACACCAACCAACCCACAGTATATAAGACCTGTCACTCCTCCATCATGTTTCAGCTTCCAGCACAATCTCTTATGTGGGGGGACTCATTTATGTCAAAAATATTGTACACAGGATCTTCCTATTTGAAAACCATACTGTCTGTCTGTTATTGACATTTCTTTCCAGGTATTTTGCCAATTTGGTTTTAATTACGTTTTCAAGTGTTTTGACTACCACACTTGCCAGCTGATACGTCTTCAAGTGTTTTGACTACCACACTTGCCAGCTGATACAGGCCAATAATATAAAGGGTCTTCTCTGGTACCATTTTTTGTAAATTGAAACTATGGTTGCATTTGTCCATATATCTGCTAAGGTTCTTGTAGTGTGTGTGTGTGTGACGGGCTAATGCCAATGCCTCTCCTACTTACCTGAGTTTACCTGAGAGTTTACTTATCTGCTAGCTTTTATACTACCAGGCCACATTTACTCTTTTTTCATCCAATCACCTTGTCCTTGGTAAGATATCGTCCCTTACCCGTACCTCCTCTACCTTGACTTCTCTCACTCCGATATAATTCTTAATTTCAAATGGTGAAATATACAAGGAAAAAATGGCCAACATGAATGCATTGGCTTTCCATCACGAGCATACCTCTCGTCCTGCAACTACACTTAGGAAATTACAATGAAATCATAAGAACGTGACATGTCTATGAGAAATTATTTAAGTTGTAAGACAGGATGGAATCTGCAACTCTGGACTCACAGGCATGCACTACCATGCGTAGTGTGTGTTTCTGGGCTGTCCAAGAAGCGGATTTGATCCCATCGTACACCTTCATTACTTTCTTGTGAATGCATTTATTACTTGTTTTATTAGTGGTGTGCACATTGAATTTATTTAAAAACTGTCTGAAAATTAAATTTTCAGACTGCTGGTTGGTCTGTGAGCCGCTACAGCGACTGGTTGGATGAGCATCAGAATGAGCGAGAACGTTTGCAGCTGGTCCGAGGGGCTCTGGAAGCTTACGTTGCCAATGTCAGATCACGCCACCTCACACAATTTGCCTCTGTGTATCCTTCCATGCTCAAACTCCTAGAAAAAGGAATGGCTGCTCACGGTCTGGCAGCCACGTCATAGCTTTACGAAAAATTTATATTTGTGTTGTGTGAAATTTCTAAATTATTACCCCTCAGCATTGTTATAATAATTCATTGTGTCGGGGGGACAGGATGTCAGAGTGTATTCATACAGGTTAGGCTTATATCGAGGTTCCCCCTCCCCCCCCCACCTCCCCAAGGTGGAATTACTGACCCCGCCCTGGGTGCAACCCTACAAGCTGACTAACTCATGAGTACCTACTCACTGCTAGGGGAACAGAACCATTAAGTGCAACGAAATGTGCTGAAACATTTCTGTCCCGCCCGGGATTCCAACCTGGAATCCTTGATTGTGTGTTGAGAACAAACCCGACTGTACTACTTGGGACGCAGTTAAGCCTAACGGTGCCCAACTATCATTTTAATTTGGGATGTTTATGTGATTCTTGTTTTTTGTGTGTATGAATAAGTTTTGAACTTTGGATCCTTGTCTAAATCTTGAATTCTATCTTGAGATATATAGAAGAGTTATTACATTCTTGTAGAGCCACTAGTACGCGTAGCGTTTCGGGCAGGTCCCTGGAATACGATCCCCGCCGCGAAGAATCGTTGTTACAACCAAGTACACATTTTACTGTTGCGTTAAACAGAGGCTACAGTTAAGGATTTGCGCCCAGTAAATCCTCCCCGGCCAGGATACGAACCCATGACATAGCGCTCGCGGAACGCCAGGCGAGTGTCTTACCACTACACCACGGAGACTGCTTTTATCTTGAATTCTCGACTAAGAGTCTACACTTTAATCAAAAGCATTCCACACTAATTACACATACAAATAATCTATGCAGTCTGTCATTGATGGTGACTTTAAATTAAAGATGAACATTAAGTATTGGACAGAATAAGTGCTTGATTAGTATGCATGACTTAATCAAATAAAAGACAGAAGGTTGAATGCATTTCTATTTAAGACACATTGGCTACAAATTTACCAATAAAATATTGTAGTTTTTCTCTTTGATTTATTACTATTTTATTGAATGTGATGTGTGTGTCAGGCAAGCGTTTGTATAATTATTTTGGTAATTGTGCAGCTTGTCCTCTTACAAAGAATGTCGCTTTTCAATCATATGCGTTACATAAGGGCCAAAAATTGCAGCCATCCTCCTGCTTTTGTAGTACCTGTAGTAATGATGAGGACCGCAGTATACATACCGACGTACAACAAAATTAGAATGTAGAAATCTGAACTGTGGAGTTGGACAAACTGGAAAACTATATTTTACTTGTAAGAATTCCTTACTAGTCAGTATACTACTATCTAAAAGTTAAGAACGTACGAATTCTGACCATTGAGGATCATCACAATAGGTACTATCTAAACAGGAGGATGGGTTGAAGAATTGTCCTACTAGAAAATGGAAGCGGCTCGAGAAAGTGACATACTGTCTCGTTTTCTGTTTTGGGTCCTCTGGTAGGTTAGGAGAGGAGACTTTCAATTAACAATTTTCTTCATGTTGGGAAACCTTAGGAGAACGGGCTGATTGTGCATATGTACAGCTCGATCTAAAAAATCTGGATTATGGTTTTAGACTCATTCTGAACTTACAAAATATTCCAAACTTTCAAATACTCTTGATTGAACATATCACCAGCATAGATTCCAGGGTGGCCAATCTTGCCTCAGAACCTTAATACCATTCTGTAACCAGGTGACAAAAGTTAGGCAGAGAAGGGTGAGCAGACTGCATATTTTTGGATATCAGAAAGCCTTTGACACAGTATCTCATAAGAGACGAGTGCATAAGTTTGAGATGCAGGCAGGAATAACAGGGAAAGTACTCTAGTGGATAAGGGAGTACCTGAGTAACAGAAAGCAGCAAGTCACTGTGAGAATGAGGTCCCAGAGTGAAAAGATGTCACTAATAAGAGTCCCACAGTGTGAGGTCCATAGTGTTGACCAGACCACACACTAGAAATTGAAGGGACGACGACGTTTCGGTCCGTCCTGGACCATTCTCAAGTCGATTCAGAAGAATCGTCCTGGAGAATGGTCCAGGACGGACCGAAACGTCGTCGTCCCTTCAATTTCTAGTGTGTGGTCTGGTCAACATACTTCAACCACGTTATTGTGACTCATCGCCTGCATGAGGTTCATAGTCCTATCCTGTTTTTGATATACGGTATATAAATACTCTCCAAAAGGGAATAGACTCATTGCTCTCAGTGTGTGCCGATGATGCGAATATTAGGAGCAGAACTAAGACTACAGGAAGACCTGGACAAATTGAAGGAATGGTTCAAGTGGCTTCTAGAGTTGAACTCAAGTAAATGTTAAGTAATGAAGCTTGGTGGAGGGAGTAGGAGGCTGGACACAAGGTACCAAATAGGAAATGAAGTCTTTCATAAAATGGATAGAGAAAAGGGACCTAGGAGTTGAAACGACACTGAACCTGTTTCCTGAAGCCCATGTAAAAAGGGTATCATCAGCGGCATATGCGAGGAGGGGCTAACATTAGAACTGTCTTTAAAAATTTGTGTAAGGAATCATTTAGGTTCCTGTATACCACATAAGTTAGACCAGTCCTGGAGTATGTAAAAAAAAATAAAAATAAAATAAAATGTTTATTCAGGTAAGGTACATACAAGAGATTTTCCAAAATTTGATGGATTTATAGATAGAGCTAGTACATACAATGCCTAAAGCTATTACGCAAAGCGTTTCGGGCAGGAAAAACATTAATGACTAAAACTTAATACTAATTGAGTATAAAGATAAAATGTGTTGAGAACAAATAAAAATAGACAAAAAAGGGGGAACATGGCTGAAAAAGTAGCACAAATAACAATTAGGTCGATAAACAGCGTTGTTTTTAAAAAAACAGACACGGGTTGACAACAGAGGGGTAAGGTAGGTTACAGGGAATTTATTAGGTAGTGCTTCGTTTTTACCTTAAACTGGTTGAGAGAGGTACAGTCTTTAATATGGTTGGGAAGGTCATTCCACATTCTGGGTCCCTTGATTTGTAGAGCATTTCTAGTTTGATTAAGTCGTACTCTTGGAATATCAAAACTGTATTTATTTATTATGTGGCTCCAGCATAGTCCATATCTTGTCATCAATAAGAAAGTTGGGAGAAGGTTCAAAGGTATGCCACTAGACTGGTTCCAGAACCATGAGTTATGAGGTAAAGGTGCATGGATTGCACCTCACCTCGCTGCAAGACAAGAGTTAGGGGAGACATGATTACCACATACAAAATTCTGTGGTATTGACAGGGTAGATAGATTGGTTAACATGGGTGGAACATGAAGAAGGGGACACAGGTAGAAACTTAATACCCAAATGAACCACAGTCACATTAGAAAGAATTTGTTCAATGTCAGGTTAGTCAGCAAACAATGTATTAGGTAGTAATGTTGTGGAGGCTGACTCCATACACAGTTTCAAATGTAAATATGATAGAGCCCAATAGATTCAGGAACCTGTACACCAGTTGATTGATGACTGAGGCTGACCAAAGAGCCGAAGCTCAACCCCCAGCAAGCACAACTAGGCGATTACGTTCATACCATACCTTATCTTGCCCATCCAAAATTGTTACATTTGGCTTTTGATAAATTTCACTTATTTTTTTACAGTAAACCTTCAATATACATTTTTTCCCAGAAACTATAAATATACTGTATAATGTAGTTGTTACTAATTTATTAGACTGATTATATAACCAGAGTTTTAATGTAAGTAAAAATTAAAACATTTATTTTCAAAAATTATTTTCTTTTATTTACAGTTAAGGTTCAAATAACCCAACCAACACATAAGAAATTACGTAACTGGTAATGTTTCTGTCCATCCTGGACCTTCATTAAGTTGTATGGGTTATATCTATTTATGCAAGTTGTATCTATTAGTGACAATGGGGAATTGAGGTCTAACTCTTTATGCCCCGCCTACTAGCCTTGTTGTACCCATTGCATTAAAGCTTCACTAATCTATCAATATCGTTGTCGAACCTTTCCTTAAAGTTGTGAATGGAAGTGGCGTCTACAGCTTGTCTTTGTGCAAGTCCAGGATGGCCAGAAATGTACTCGCTTTGAATTTCATATCTTAGGTGTGGGTTGGGTTGTTTGTTGTTGTGACGTGTTCTCTGCAGGAAAGATCAACTTGTAACGTCGTCACCCCCATGTGGTCAAATGAGGTGTCCCTCTATAGAACACATTTGCTTAAAGTGAGCAGTTCTATTAGCAGGAAATGTTAAAAGATGACATTTGTGTGGAGAGCCCCTCCGACTCTCTGTTGCTACACCAGGCTGATGTGTATGTATGAGACTGTGGCATCAGTCAATTTGATTAGAGTTCTAGCCTACCAGGGACCACGAGCTAGAATCTGGCCCCCTCAGAGAGGCACGAAGAGCACTGGTCTGTAGAAACCCCCGTGTGGTTGGGAGCATTCTACGTCTGCCATCTACCGGGTTAGGCACCCAGAAAGGTAGGCGTCCCAAAACAAACCCCACCTGGTGAAAATTGCTACCGAAAATGGAACTATCAAGCAGAACTCCAGAATCTGAAAACAAGCAAACAAGCAAACAAGCATGACGTCACAACTGCTGCCGTGCCTCTGTCTGCGCAGCTCCCCCCCCCCCCCCCCGCCCCCTCCCAGGGTGACGGTGACTGATTTTGCCTTCGTCATGCTGCCTGTTGGGTCGGTGACATCTTCGACCCGGAGTGGTATGCCTATTTGGTTCTCCAATTCACTCAGTCCACTGATACTGATAATCGGGAGCAGGCACAATCGGCGTTGCATGCACAGTTTCGGTTGCTGCAATGCGCTAGGTTGTTTGCCTTTCCAGATGCTCCAAAAGTGGTTTGTCCTGCATCTTCCCCCCCCCCATCCCTGCTGTCTGCTTTCAAATGTCTGGAGGTTTTGGAGTTGGGGCAGAGGTCTAGACAGTGGTGAGACTTGGGTGGTCTCGAGGGCTGCCCCTTAGAGTTCGGTGACGGAGGCATTTGAGCCTGTTCCTCCAGTCGGGGCTTCAGTGTCTGACCAGCAGACCCGCCTTTACCCAGTTTTTCCGGTTGACTGCCTTTTCTTTAGGGGCGGAGGGTTTGGAGGACGGCTCTGTCCCGGGTCCTGGCATGGAGGATCCTTGGGCTGGGAGGGGGTGGACTTCGGGTGCTTGGGCCCTGTTTGACCCTGCTTGGGCGTTGGTACCCTCAGCATGGGGCCTTGTTGTTGCAGGAGGGGAGATGTTTTCTTACCCCCCCCCCCGCCCCCTTCTCTGTATGAATTTGATATGGGTTCGGCTCCTCCCCGGGTTCCCTTGGGTTCTTCGATCCACTCCTTCCAGAGGTTCAGGAGGCCATTGTGGCTACCTCCTATGTGACCTGGGTTTTGCCTCTATAATGGACCCTTTATCATTTGAGCTCGGTTCTACTTTTCCTTATTGGGTGCAATACGAGGTACCGGAGTCATCCTGGCTAGCAGACTGTCATTTCTTTTGGTTGGGGGCGTGGCATTCAGTATATATGACCCGCACCCTTGAGTGGCGGGAAACGTCTACCCGTTTACCTGGGGTTCAGGTTTACTTGGGGGGGGGGGCAAGTTGGAGCACGTCAATGCATGCTTGTTTGCCCCCATTCTTCCTAAGGATATTAGTCAGGTGCAGCTCCATGTGCAGATTCCCATCTGTATGGCATCCCTGCATGAGGATTTGTGTACCCGGGGGCACTTGGCTTCGGTTTTGTGTTTCTTTTCCCTGTTCGAACTGTCTTCGAACTGGCTTGAGGAGGATGTGAAGGCGCTGGGTACTGGGCCTGTGTCCGGTGTGCTTGCCTCGGCGGCTAGGGCGTCGGCTGCCTTATTGAAGCTGTATGCACTGATTCTGAAGAAGGCGGTGTATGTTCTTCGCTTCCCGCCTCGCGTGCCGGTAAACTTTGCTCGCTCATTCTATGGAATCCGCGTGGGTCCGGGCGCTTAGATTTTCGTCACCTTTTTGTTCGTTGCTGTTTGCGGATTATGGTTATGCAGTATCTGCAAGCAGCTTCTACTAGCTGTCATCCCCATGCCGGACTTATTGGTTTTAGGGGTGGGACGTGGAGGTCGTTCTTGGAGGGGTCGTGCCAAGGTTCGGGGTTCCTCCGGTCGGGATAGTCCAGCGGTGCCAGCTTCGGAGCGGGCGCTTCCTTCGGACCTGACGGCGTCTGATCGGGGTTCATGTAAGAGGCATCGGCCTTTTTGCGGTTGGTCCTGTTGATGGGGTGGGGCTCGCTCTGTTTGCTCATGTCTGGTCCCACAATTTGTGGGCATTTCCTCCGGCCTGCAGTGGCGTTGGGTGGCTCCTCCTCCGGGGAGTTCGGGGATCGTGGGGCAGGCCTCTTCTATGCTGTCAGGTCATCTTGGAGTGGGTGCACTTGGGCGTGGTCGAAATGACTCCATCCCTCAGGTGGATTTCCCGCCTGTTTCCAGCTCTGAAACGGGACTGTGCAGATCCGAGGCTCATTCTAGACTTTTACCGTCTGAATCCCTGGGTCTTTTGCCCCTTCTTTTCGGATGGCCACTCTGTCCCAGGTCCGGCTTCTTTTAGAGCCGGATGTTTGTGTAACGTACGATTATGTTGCGTTGTTGAGTAGAGTAGATACACAGTATTTAGTGGGTTTTTATATTTATTTAGTAGTCCTGGATACAGCAGTGTCGTAGACGTTGAGGCAGAGCTTGTAACAGAGCAGAGAGCTGAGTGTGGCCGGAGTCGTGGAGCTCTATGTGGGAGAGCGTTGTGGCTGGATGTGGTCGTGGTCTGTTACCTGTTCTGTGTGGA
Source organism: Procambarus clarkii (assembly GCF_040958095.1). Taxonomy (NCBI): domain Eukaryota; kingdom Metazoa; phylum Arthropoda; class Malacostraca; order Decapoda; family Cambaridae; genus Procambarus; species Procambarus clarkii. The sequence continues at coordinate 36,549,534 of NC_091163.1, forward strand.
AGCTGTAGCGTCTTGGAGACGACTAGAACTGCCTACCCCGAGTGCTACATTCTTGACTGTGGAAATTGTACTGTTGGCTATTCTCATATCGCTTGCTTATATTTGGAGAGTACACCTCAACTCCCTCCAACAGGATGAAAAGAGTGTTACCTGTAATTGGTGAAAAGAACTGTAGCTTCTGTAATTAGTTATGCCATTAAGCTAATGAGAGATTGTAGTGAGTATATTGTTTGTACTCGCTACACTTGGATGGTGTCTCCGGCCCTCCTGGACTCCTATCCCTGGAAACACAAACCGAAACTGTCTCTATTTTCCGCCTGTTACAACTTGTAATAAAGTTGTTACATCTTGACTTAACGTGTTTATGACGTATTAGAACGTTGTTACAACTTACTATATTGGTTGTTATAACTGATTAGGTGTTAAAACTTGTTCGAACGTTGTACCAACGTCATAGTTTCAGTGTGTGTTTGGCGGGGTTAGCACGCGTCCCGATCGGGGTTCAGGGACAGGCGCAGTTTTGGGACTGGCTCAACGTAATAAAAGTTAATTCACCGTTGAGTGAACGTTGATGACTCTCCGACATTGAGGAGACGGTGTTCTTGACTATCGTGGCCAGCGGAGTAGTGTGGCTGACAGCCCGGGCGTGCTGCGCCCTGATAAAAAAGGTCAGATACAACAGTTTCCTGTTTTAAAACGTTTAGAGCTGTACAGACACCCCGGCCGTGCCGAGACTCATCAATAAATTCTTAGGCATAATGCCATTAAGTTGTCTACTGTTATAGTGTAAAATGTACTTAAAAATATATTTACTAATCCTTACCAAACCTATTATAATCTAACGAAGCCTATTATAACCAAACCAAACCTATTATAACCTAAACAAGCCTATTACCTAAACAAGCCTGCCCGAAACGCTTTGCGTAATAGTGGCTTTAGGCATTGTATGTACTAGCTCTTTTCTGATCAGGGAAAAGACACCAACAGTATGGGGGCTTATTTATTACGTAGTAGAAGTACAAGTAAAATAATTTCTGCAGAACATGTAAATGAGGCGACTATAAGTAAGACTTAACAAATGTATAACAACCGTGGCTAACTCTAAGTTCACCAAATCAACTTAAAATGTACACTCGTAGTAATATAGAAGTATGCTTATAGCCTAGTAACAAGGTAAATCAAAATGTACACTCGTAGTAATATAGAAGTATGCTTATAGCCTAGTAACAATTAAGGTAAATCAAAATGTACACTCGTAGTAATATAGAAGTATGCTTATAGCCTAGTTACAAGGTAAATCAAAATCCGCAGAAACCTAATACCTTATTGTCTAGATGTAAGGCAAATGTATAACAAAATTCTATAACACTATGTATGACAGGACACAAAGAGTGAATATAAAGTGATTAAACAACATAACATTTAATGAAGCCCGGCCAAGAGGCCCGAAAGACATAATGGTAAACCCAAGCTGAATTAATACGGCAATTAATGAGGCGTGCAGAAATTTACATAGAGACTGGGAAAAGCCTGATATGAAAATGGAGGAGAAAATTAGCCCCAGGCCGCGAGGCCGTGCTGCCAAGGAATAAGGAGATAAGGATTTCAACACTTCCTAGAAGGTTGTAACAGAACCCATGAGCACCACACCAGAAACAAATATCTATTTGATATTCCAAGAGTACGACTTAATCAAACTAGAAATGCTCTACTAATCAAGGGACCCAGAATATGGAATGATCTTCCCAACCATGTTAAAGACTGTACCTCTCTCAACCAGTTTAAGATAAAAACAAAGTACTACTTAATTAACTCCCTGTAACCTACCTTACCCCTATAATGTTAACCCATGTCTTAATATCTAAAAAAAAAATGCTGTTTGTTGACCAACTTGTATATTGGCTATTTTCTACCATTTTCCCCCTTTTTTTATCTGTTATTATTTTTTTTTCATTCAACACAATTTATACTTTAAGCTCAATTACTATTAAGGTTTAGTCTAAGTGTTTTCCCCCCCTCACCTTGCCTGACACGCTGTGTCCCCCCCTCACCTTGCCCGACACGCTGTGTGTACTGGTGGCTGAACAAGAATATAATTTCATGGGGAGAAAAGGAGGGGATAAGCTGTTTGAGAGCGTTCAGACCTGCCTGAGTGACGTACACACTTCCAGGAAACTGAGGGAGACACGCTACACGAGGGGATTAGCTCATGACCTCAGGGAATACGATGTACTTGACTGCTGTAAACCCTCTCGACAGTGTAATAGGTCTGCATCCTGGAAAGTACAGAAAATAGACGTCGAAATTGTACCCCTCAAGGTGAAAAAGATTCATCATGAACCGGGACAATTATGGTGTTTGTATGGAAGCATGATATCTCGGTTACCAAGAGGCAACAGTTTACATGTATATTGTGACGGGTCGGTGGCGGAGGATGGCAGGGCAGGGTGTGGTGTCCTAATAAGGGAATATACGGAGTTTGGGACTGTGGACAGGATAATTGAACTCCGGCTTAGTAATTATATATCATCCACACAAGCTGAACTGCAGGCCATTCTGGCGTGTTTGGAGGAAGTACGTCATGACGACAAAAATGTTTTTGTATTTGTCCATAGCCGAGGAGCACTTTAGTCCTTAAACAGTTGAAACCCAGTCTTCATGTCTATAGTTGAGGATTGTAAGAGAAGAATAACTGAGATACAGCTGAAAGGTCATAGTGTGAAATTCATGTGGATTCCATCTCATGTTGGAATAGTGCTCAACGAGGTGGCGGATGACTTGGCCAAACGTGCCACATCAAAACCACAAGTTGACATTGAATGTGAATTCACAATGAGACAAATAAGAAGCAAAATCAGAAATATTCAGGCACAGGCAGGAGTGGAGAGGAGAGAGATAATGTATGAGAGAAGCCAAACCATTCAACACTACATGTATGTGAGTCAAAACACCCATTTCACTTATGGTAAAAGGAGAAATGCTTGGAGTGACTCTGTGTACATGCGGCTCAGGCTTGGGTACAAATATTACTGGGAATATGGGATAGGTGTTCATGATAATGACACGAAGTGTAAACTATGTGGTATGTTAAGGTCTCACACCCTGGCCCATTATGTTCTTGATTGTCCGTTGATTAATGTATATAGAAACACTGAGATAAGGACTGTTCCTGAACAAATAGCCTGGATGTGTCACAAAGGAAAGGTTGATGATATTCTTGAGAGATATAAGAATTTTGCACCAAGACTGTAATATTTTGTTGAATTATCTGCATGTCTCTTGCAAACTGTCTATACAGTATACCTCGGTCATAAAAGTATTTGTGTGTACGTCTGATACCATACTACTTGTGAAGGAGGAAATGTATATGTTTACCTCTCAGAATGTTTGGTAATATGTTTATTGTTTGTGATGTGTGTCTATGTATGTATTAACACGATGTACTGAACGGGGTGAGAATAGCTTGAGCTACCTCATCCCTTTGTGTGTATTTTACATCAATAAACTTAATTCAATTTCAATTTCAAAGAATATAACAACTTTTGTATATGAATATAAATAAATACAAAATCGTCAAGAGTTCCCTCTGTAGTGAGTATATTATGTAGACAATATACTCGCTCCAAACTCATTAGTTTAATGAGAGTAACACAACTCTAGTTAGCACTAATGACGAAACTTGTACCTCTTCACTATTTACAGTTAACATTCCTTTCAACCTATTGGAAGACGATGAGGTGAGGTGCAGTCATATAGTAGGCATCCTTCAGTCTCGTTTAGGTGTAACGTTTCGCTCACAACAGCTTATAAGCGAAACGTTTTTCTTGAATATAACGTTTGCAGGCGATGAGTCACAATAACGTGGCTGAAGTATGTTGACCAGACCACACTCTAGAAATTGAAGGGACGACGACGTTTCGGTCCGTCCTGGACCATTCTCAAGTCGATTGTGAATGGTCCAGGACGGACCGAAACGTCGTCGTCCCTTCAATTTCTAGTGTGTGGTCTGGTCAATATAACGTTTATGTTTGAGGCGTTATTATAGCGGAGGTTAAGGGTAGTTATCCATGTGGTTTAGGGTGGCGGGCGGACGTCCGGCGGATGGTAGACTGCGCTAGACTGGTTGGTGCACACAGGCACGACGGTATCGCCTTACACAACAACATTGTCTTAACAACATTGTGTCGGTGGCGACAGGAAGCAGCGAGTGGTTCTGGCGTGAGGACCTGGGGGAAGATAGTGCGTAGCCGGCTGTGGTGGAGGAGGCTGGCGTGAGGACCTGGGGGAAGATAGTGCGTAGCCGGCCGTGGTGGAGGAGGCTGGCGTGAGGACCTGGGGGAAGATAGTGCGTAGCCGGCCGTGGTGGAGGAGGCTGGCGTGAGGACCTGGGGGAAGATAGTGCGTAGCCGGCCGTGGTGGAGGAGGCTGGCGTGAGGACCTGGGGGAAGATAGTGCGTAGCCGGCCGTGGTGGAGGAGGCTGGCGTGAGGACCTGGGGGAAGATAGTGCGTAGCCGGCCGTGGTGGAGGAGGCTGGCGTGAGGACCTGGGGGAAGATAGTGCGTAGCCGGCCGTGGTGGAGGAGGCTGGCGTGAGGACCTGGGGGAAGATAGTGCGTAGCCGGCCGTGGTGGAGGAGGCTGGCGTGAGGACCTGGGGGAAGATAGTGCGTAGCCGGCCGTGGTGGAGGAGGCTGGCGTGAGGACCTGGGGGAAGATAGTGCGTAGCCGGCCGTGGTGGAGGAGGCTGGTAACTTGTCCTTACTGCAGCGACGCCGCCTTACTGGGCTCTTAGTCGTGCTCTCTTGGACCACTTGACTCCACAGTCTTGGAGGACCACTTACCACACAGTCTTGGAGGACCACTTACCACACAGTCTTCGAGGACCACTTACCACACCGACTTGGAGGACCACTTCACAGTCTTGGAGGACCACTCCACAGTCTTGGAGGACCACTTCACAGTCTTGGAGGACCACTCCACAGTCTTGGAGGACCACTTCACAGTCTTGGAGGACCACTTGACTCCACAGTCTTGGAGGACCACTTGACTCCACAGTCTTGGAGGACCACTTCACAGTCTTGGAGGACCACTTGACTCCACAGTCTTGGAGGACCACTTCACAGTCTTGGAGGACCACTTCACAGTCTTGGAGGACCACTCCACAGTCTTGGAGGACCACTTCACAGTCTTGGAGGACCACTTCACAGTCTTGGAGGACCACTCCACAGTCTTGGAGGACCACTCCACAGTCTTGGAGGACCACTTCACAGTCTTGGAGGACCACTCCACAGTCTTGGAGGACCACTTCACAGTCTTGGAGGACCACTTCACAGTCTTGGAGGACCACTCCACAGTCTTGGAGGACCACTTCACAGTCTTGGAGGACCACTTCACAGTCTTGGAGGACCACTCCACAGTCTTGGAGGACCACTTCACAGTCTTGGAGGACCACTTCACAGTCTTGGAGGACCACTTCACAGTCTTGGAGGACCACTTCACAGTCTTGGAGGACCACTTCACAGTCTTGGAGGACCACTCCACAGTCTTGGAGGACCACTCCACAGTCTTGGAGGACCACTCCACAGTCTTGGAGGACCACTCCACAGTCTTGGAGGACCACTCCACAGTCTTGGAGGACCACTTCACAGTCTTGGAGGACCACTCCACAGTCTTGGAGGACCACTCCACAGTCTTGGAGGACCACTTCACAGTCTTGGAGGACCACTTCACAGTCTTGGAGGACCACTCCACAGTCTTGGAGGACCACTTGACTCCACAGTCTTGGAGGACCACTTCACAGTCTTGGAGGACCACTTCACAGTCTTGGAGGACCACTCCACAGTCTTGGAGGACCACTTGACTCCACAGTCTTGGAGGACCACTTCACAGTCTTGGAGGACCACTTCACAGTCTTGGAGGACCACTTCACAGTCTTGGAGGACCACTCCACAGTCTTGGAGGACCACTCCACAGTCTTGGAGGACCACTTCACAGTCTTGGAGGACCACTTCACAGTCTTGGAGGACCACTCCACAGTCTTGGAGGACCACTTCACAGTCTTGGAGGACCACTTCACAGTCTTGGAGGACCACTCCACAGTCTTGGAGGACCACTTCACAGTCTTGGAGGACCACTTCACAGTCTTGGAGGACCACTTCACAGTCTTGGAGGACCACTTCACAGTCTTGGAGGACCACTCCACAGTCTTGGAGGACCACTTCACAGTCTTGGAGGACCACTCCACAGTCTTGGAGGACCACTTCACAGTCTTGGAGGACCACTTCACAGTCTTGGAGGACCACTTCACAGTCTTGGAGGACCACTCCACAGTCTTGGAGGACCACTTCACAGTCTTGGAGGACCACTTCACAGTCTTGGAGGACCACTCCACAGTCTTGGAGGACCACTTCACAGTCTTGGAGGACCACTCCACAGTCTTGGAGGACCACTCCACAGTCTTGGAGGACCACTTCACAGTCTTGGAGGACCACTCCACAGTCTTGGAGGACCACTCCACAGTCTTGGAGGACCACTTACCACACAGTCTTGGAGGACCACTTACCACACAGTCTTGGAGGACCACTCCACAGTCTTGGAGGACCACTTCACAGTCTTGGAGGACCACTTCACAGTCTTGGAGGACCACTTCACAGTCTTGGAGGACCACTTCACAGTCTTGGAGGACCACTCCACAGTCTTGGAGGACCACTTACCACACAGTCTTGGAGGACCACTTACCACACAGTCTTGGAGGACCACTCCACAGTCTTGGAGGACCACTTCACAGTCTTGGAGGACCACTCCACAGTCTTGGAGGACCACTCCACAGTCTTGGAGGACCACTCCACAGTCTTGGAGGACCACTCCACAGTCTTGGAGGACCACTCCACAGTCTTGGAGGACCACTCCACAGTCTTGGAGGACCACTTACCACACAGTCTTGGAGGACCACTTACCACACAGTCTTGGAGGACCACTCCACAGTCTTGGAGGACCACTTCACAGTCTTGGAGGACCACTCCACAGTCTTGGAGGACCACTCCACAGTCTTGGAGGACCACTTCACAGTCTTGGAGGACCACTCCACAGTCTTGGAGGACCACTCCACAGTCTTGGAGGACCACTTCACAGTCTTGGAGGACCACTTCACAGTCTTGGAGGACCACTCCACAGTCTTGGAGGACCACTTCACAGTCTTGGAGGACCACTCCACAGTCTTGGAGGACCACTCCACAGTCTTGGAGGACCACTCCACAGTCTTGGAGGACCACTCCACAGTCTTGGAGGACCACTTCACAGTCTTGGAGGACCACTCCACAGTCTTGGAGGACCACTCCACAGTCTTGGAGGACCACTCCACAGTCTTGGAGGACCACTTCACAGTCTTGGAGGACCACTCCACAGTCTTGGAGGACCACTTCACAGTCTTGGAGGACCACTTCACAGTCTTGGAGGACAACTCCACAGTCTTGGAGGACCACTTCACAGTCTTGGAGGACCACTTCACAGTCTTGGAGGACCACTTCACAGTCTTGGAGGACCACTCCACAGTCTTGGAGGACCACTTCACAGTCTTGGAGGACAACTCCACAGTCTTGGAGGACCACTCCACAGTCTTGGAGGAGACAGTACTCGCAGGCTTAAGGGAAGAGGACCAAATGGCCGGAGTCATTAGGGTGGTGCTGGCTACAGTAACCGTCGCCTGCAGCGTCCACTCCCAAGACTGGACTGATGGTAAGGTCGAAGGTTTTATCTATAGTAATATCATCACGGCAATTAGAGTTGACATGACAATTAGAGACCATTAGCGTCAATTAGGGTGGACAAGAGGGCAAAGGGGATATTAATAGGGTTATCTTGAGATGATTTCGGGACTTTTAGTGTCCCCACGGCCCGGTCCTCGACCAGGCCTCCACCCCCCAGGAAGCAGCCCGTGACAGTTGACTAACACCCAGGTACCTATTTACTGCTAGGTAACAAGGGCATAGGGTGAAAGAAACTCTGCCTATTGTTTCTCGCCGGCGCCTGGGATCGAACCCAGGATCACAAGTCCAGCGTGTTGTCCGCTCGGCCGACCGGCTCCCTCAAGGGTATTTAAAGTATCAACACAAGACAGAACACGAACCAATTGGTATAAATTGGATAAGTTTAGATAGAGGAAAGACCTGGGTAAATACAGGATCAGTAACAGGTTTGTTGATTTGTGGAACCAATCACGTGATATTTGGTGGTTATAAAGAGGAGCTGCCTCGTATGGGCCAATAGGCCTCCTGCAGTTACCCTCATTCTTATGTTGTTCTTAATATATGTTTGGTATCCCCAGAGTCAGACTAAATCTGTACAAACACTCCAGGCAAATAAAAGACTCGGTCTATGGAACTCATTCCTTAGTGAATTAAACATTTGTCGAACCTATGTAAAAAGTTCAATTCAAGAGTAAAACCAAATAAAAATCAAATGTTTATTCAGGAGAATTTTATCCAAGAATTGCATCCTCACAATGTCCTGCTGTGTGCTTCATATTCTCAGTGTATCTTGTGCTCCCCAATGTTAATACTTAAGACACTGTGACGTATAACTGTGTTACATTGCTGGGTCTATTAGATATATAGTGTTTAGTGGACTTTCATATTTATTTAGTAGTCTTGGGTACAGTAGTCAGTTGGTCACATTCCGGATGACTTAATGGGGTTATAAATGCCAACACTGCTATCGTAACCAAAGGAAGTCGACGAGTCGCTCGGATGGTCGACTGCTTATTGCATCATCCGCCACACATTCAGCTTTATTTCTTCATGAGCTCATTTCCGACAAATTGTTTTGCTTGTGCTCTACACTCGTTAATTAATAATTTGTGGATGTCTTCACACCTGTCATTGTTGACATCGATCACTACCTACTTTGAATACAGCGATCTATCTTGTAATCTATTACAGTATCACCAATGTTGCTTGAGGACAGGCAGTAAGGAGGTGGTTGTGTTACAGGCTGTGTGGTGGAGCGTGGTTTACGGCGCACAGTGTTTGAGAGGACGGTGACGATGCTGTTAGCGGAGCCGCTGGACCAGAGGCTGCAGGTGGTGGCTCCTGGGCCCAAGGCCAACTGTACCCTGAACGTCACACTGGGCAGCAGTTTGGACCCCTTGCCTGTGATGTGGACTCCCGCCACCCTGGTCCTGTACCCGCGCTTGGAGCTGAGGGTGGCAGGTCGCCCTGCTCTCAGCACAGCCTGCGCCCCGCTCACGCCACCAACATTCCTGGTTATGAACAATGTACTCGCTCTCACGCACTGCCCGCAAGGTAACTCTCAATGTCCTCACCACTACGCCCGGGGCCGCCGGCGCCTTAATTAATGGCACGTTTAACTGGTTTGAAACTTAGATGCAGGCATTTGTAACGGCAAATGTTTGCCTGTTTATCAATGTACTTTACAAGTGTTATATTGACAACATGTTGCTCTTGATGCAAACCTTATTCACCTTCTTATATATACTTACATAAATACCGGGTATATGGACGTATATATGTCTTCATTTCTCTGTTTGTGGAGGCAAGTCCATCTGGAGGCTGACGCCCAGTGACAAGTCGGTGACATTTGAGGTGGGAGAGAGCGAGAGGTTCAGCATCGTGTCCTCCGAGGAGGTGGAATTCCTGGCGCTGAGGTTCGACCAGGAGACACTCTTCCTGTGCCTGCAGGCCGGCGAGGCTCCCTACCTCCACAAGGGCCGCAAGTGTCCGGCCTCCAGAGGCCTCAAGGCTCACCTCCCCCTCAACCTCCACTTCATCCTCTCAGACACAGACTATCAGGCAAGATACTCCTTCATGTTGGGCATGTGTCTCACTATGTAGCCAGGGTTTGCTGGGAGACACCCCAGTAACCTGTGTCTCCCCCAGTAACCTGTGTCTCTCCCCCAGTAACCTGTGTCTCCCCCAGTAACCTGTGTCTCCCCCAGTAACCTGTGTCTCCCCCAGTAACCTGTGTCTCCCCCAGTAACCTGTGTCTCTCCCCCAGTAACCTGTGTCTCCTCCAGTAACCTGTGTCTCCCCCAGTAAGCTGTGTCTCCCCCAGTAAGCTGTGTCTCCCCCAGTAACCTGTGTCTCCCCCAGTAACCTGTGTCTCCCCCAGTAACCTGTGTCTCCCCCAGTAACCTGTGTCTCCTCCAGTAACCTGTGTCTCCTCCAGTAACCTGTGTCTCCTCCAGTAACCTGTGTCTCCCCCCAGTAACCTGTGTCTCCTCCAGTAACCTGTGTCTCCCCCCCAGTAACCTGTGTCTCCCCCAGTAACCTGTGTCTCCCCCAGTAACCTGTGTTTCCTCCAGTAACCTGTGTCTCCCCCAGTACCCTGTGTCTCCCCCAGTAACCTGTGTCTCCTCCAGTAACCTGTGTCTCCTCCAGTAACCTGTGTCTCCTCCAGTACCCTGTGTCTCCCCCAGTAACCTGTGTCTCCTCCAGTAACCTGTGTCTCCTCCAGTAACCTGTGTCTCCTCCAGTACCCTGTGTCGCCCCCAGTAACCTGTGTCTCCCCCAGTAACCTGTGTCTCCTCCAGTAACCTGTGTCTCCCCCAGTAACCTGTGTCTCCTCCAGTAACCTGTGTCTCCTCCAGTAACCTGTGTCTCCCCCAGTAACCTGTGTCTCCCCCAGTAACCTGTGTCTCCCCCAGTAACCTGTGTCTCCCCCAGTAACCTGTGTCTCCCCCAGTTACCTGTGTCTCCCCCAGTAACCTGTGTCTCCCCCAGTAACCTGTGTCTCCCCCAGTAACCTGTGTCTCCCCCAGTAACCTGTGTCTCCCCCAGTAACCTGTGTCTCCCCCAGTAACCTGTGTCTCCCCCAGTAACCTGTGTCTCCCCCAGTAACCTGTGTCTCCCCCAGTAACCTGTGTCTCCCCAGTAACCTGTGTCTCCCCCAGTAACCTGTGTCTCCTCCAGTAACCTGTGTCTCCCCCAGTAACCTGTGTCTCCCCCAGTACCCTGTGTCTCCTCCCAGTACCCTGTGTCTCCCCCCAGTACCCTGTGTCTCCCCCCAGTACCCTGTGTCTCCCCCAGTACCCTGTGTCTCCCCCAGTACCCTGTGTCTCCTCCAGTACCCTGTGTCTCCTCCAGTACCCTGTGTCTCTCCCCAGTAACCTGTGTCTCCCCCAGTACCCTGTGTCTCCTCCAGTACCCTGTGTCTCTCCCCAGTAACCTGTGTCTTCCCCAGTAACCTGTGTCTCCCCCAGTAACCTGTGTCTCCCCCAGTAGCCTGTGTCTCCCCCAGTAACCTGTGTCTCCCCCAGTAACCTGTGTCTCCCCCAGTAACCTGTGTCTCCCCCAGTAACCTGTGTCTCCCCAGTAACCTGTGTCTCCCCAGTACCCTGTGTCTCCCCCAGTAACCTGTGTCTCCCCCCAGTAACCTGTGTCTCCCCCCAGTAACCTGTGTCTCCCCCCAGTAACCTGTGTCTTCCCCAGTAACGTGTGTCTCCCCCAGTACCCTGTGTCTCCCCCAGTAACCTGTGTCTCCCCCAGTAACCTGTGTCTCCCCCAGTAACCTGTGTCTCTCCTCCAGTAACCTGTGTCTCTCCTCCAGTAACCTGTGTCTCCCCCAGTAACCTGTGTCTCCCCCCAGTAACCTGTGTCTCCCCCAGTAACCTGTGTCTCCCCCCCAGTAACCTGTGTCTCCTCCAGTACCCTGTGTCTCCCCCAGTAACCTGTGTCTCCCCCCAGTAACCTGTGTCTCCCCCAGTAACCTGTGTCTCCCCCAGTAACCTGTGTCTCCCCCAGTAACCTGTGTCTCCCCCAGTAACCTGTGTCTCCCCCAGTAACCTGTGTCTCCCCCAGTAACCTGTGTCTCCCCCCAGTAACCTGTGTCTCCCCCCAGTAACCTGTGTCTCCTCCAGTACCCTGTGTCTCTCCCAGTAACCTGTGTCTCCCCCCAGTAACCTGTGTCTCCTCCAGTACCCTGTGTCTCTCCCAGTAACCTGTGTCTCCCCCAGTAACCTGTGTCTCCCCCAGTAACCGGTGCGTGCCTCCCCCAGATCCTGGGGAACGGGGAGCGGCTAAGGAGTCAGGTGTGGAAGACTGGCCGGTCCAAGATTCTGGAGTTCACAAATAAGAAGAAAAACAACACTAGCACTGTATATGTGGCCCACCAGCTGCCCGTGAGACCCCAGGACGAGGCCCACCCCATGTCAGGTGTGTGGCCCACCCCACTCTCTCCCACCACATACAGGGTCCACCCCATGTCAGGTGTGTGGCCCACCCCACTCTCTCCCACCACATACATGGTCCACCCCATGTCAGGTGTGTGGCCCACCCCACTCTCTCCCACCACACACATGGCTCACTCCATATACCATTGCTCAGCATTCATCCCTGCTCTGATGAAGGCGAATTTAGCCGAAAACGCGTTCAGGGTGAACTTAGATATAAGGCTTCAACCTTCGTGGTGGGAAGGTGTACATATGTACAACGTTTGACTGTTGTAAAGCGCTCGACGAATATAAGAGTTGATAACACTGGCTTTGTATCTTTGGGGGCACACACGTCTACCGTTTAGGCATAATCCTATGTTGGTAGGCTTAGTATACAAGCTGGAGCTTACAGTGGCTCCTGTTTTTGTTATTAGTACATCCAGGAATGGCAGACTGTTATTTATTTATAGTCTCCGTGGTGTAGTGGTAAGACACTCGCCTGGCGTTCCGCGAGCGCTATGTCATGGGTTCGTATCCTGGCCGGGGAGGATTTACTGGGCGCAAATCCTTAACTGTAGCCTCTGTTTAAGTCAACAGTAAAATGTGTACTTGGTTGTAACAACGATTCTTCGCGGCGGGGATCGTATTCCAGGGACCTGCCCGAAACGCTGCGCGTACTAGTGGCTCTACAAGAATGTAACAACTCTTCTATATATCTCAAATTTTTTTAAAAAAATTACACTATTTTCATGGGTAAATCAGAGTGCTGACTCACTCTCTCTCTGGATGGCTTTGTACACTAATCAGTTCTTCTTGATCTTTTGCTATTACGAATATGTCGTCAGCAGCAGGATACACTAGCTTAGTCCCTCTTACTGAAGCAGTCCGTCCTCTTAAAGTTTGCCAACGTGAAGAAAATGGTCACTTTATAGTGGTCTCTCCTAACCCACCAGAGGACCCAAAACAGAAAACGGAACAGTACCTCACTTTTGCCAGCCGCTTCCATTTTCTAGTGCGACAAATTTTGGCCTTATGTAATGCCTACGAGCGAGAAGCGACGTTCGTTGTAAGAGGACAGGTTGCCTGACGACCCTCTCCTTGATGTTGGACTCCAGACCTCTCAACCTCTGGGGGTCACTTAAGTATTTATGACAAGACGGCACCAGGTGGGGGTCACCTTGTCTTTCCTTGCAGCGATTCCGGGGGTCAAGGTCCCCGCGGCCCGGTCTCTGACCAGGTCTCCTGGTTGCTGAACTGGTCAACCTGGCTGTTGGACGCGGCTGCTCCTAGCTTGACGTATGAGTAACAGCCTGGTTGATCAGGTATCCTTTGGAGGTGTTTATCCAGTTCTCTCTTGAACACTGTGAGGGGTCGGCCAGTTATGTCCCTTATGTGTAGTGGAAGCGTGTTGAACAGTCTCGGGCCTCTGATGTTGATAGTTCTCTCTTGAACACTGTGAGGGGTCGGCCAGTTATGTCCCTTATGTGTAGTGGAAGCGTGTTGAACAGTCTCGGACCTCTGATGTTGGTAGTTCTCTCTTGAACACTGTGAGGGGTCGGCCAGTTATGTCCCTTATGTGTAGTAGAAGCGTGTTGAACAGTCTCGAGCCTCTGATGTTGATAGTTCTCTCTTGAACACTGTGAGGGGTCGGCCAGTTATGTCCCTTATGTGTAGTGGAAGCGTGTTGAACAGTCTCGGGCCTCTGATGTTGATAGTTCTCTCTTGAACACTGTGAGGGGTCGGCCAGTTATGTCCCTTATGTGTAGTGGAAGCGTGTTGAACAGTCTCGGGCCTCTGATGTTGATAGTTCTCTCTTGAACACTGTGAGGGGTCGGCCAGTTATGTCCCTTATGTGTAGTAGAAGCGTGTTGAACAGTCTCGGGCCTCTGATGTTGATAGTTCTCTCTTGAACACTGTGAGGGGTCGGCCAGTTATGTCCCTTATGTGTAGTGAAAGCGTGTTGAACAGTCTCGGGCCTCTGATGTTGATAGTTCTCTCTTGAACACTGTGAGGGGTCGGCCAGTTATGTCCCTTATGTGTAGTGGAAACGTGTTGAACAGTCTCGGGCCTCTGATGTTGATAGTTCTCTCTTGAACACTGTGAGGGGTCGGCCAGTTATGTCCCTTATGTGTAGTGGAAGCGTGTTGAACAGTCTCGGGCCTCTGATGTTGATAGTTCTCTCTTGAACACTGTGAGGGGTCGGTCAGTTATGTCCCTTATGTGTAGTGAAAGCGTGTTGAACAGTCTCGGGCCTCTGATGTTGATAGTTCTCTCTTGAACACTGTGAGGGGTCGGCCAGTTATGTCACTTATGTGTAGTGGAAGCGTGTTGAACAGTCTCGGGCCTCTGATGTTGATAGTTCTCTCTTGAACACTGTGAGGGGTCAGCCAGTTATGTCCCTTATGTGTAGTGGAAGCGTGTTGAACAGTCTCGGGCCTCTGATGTTGATAGTTCTCTCTTGAACACTGTGAGGGGTCGGCCAGTTATGTCCCTTATGTGTAGTGGAAGCGTGTTGAACAGTCTCGGGCCTCTGATGTTGATAGTTCTCTCTTGAACACTGTGAGGGGTCAGCCAGTTATGTCCCTTATGTGTAGTGGAAGCGTGTTGAACAGTCTCGGGCCTCTGATGTTGATAGAGTTCTCTCTCAGAGTACCTGTTGCACCTCTGCTCTTCAACGGGGGTATTCTGCACATCCTGCCATGTCTTCTGGTCTCATATGATGTTATTTCTGTATGCAGGTTTGGGACCAGCCCATCTAATATTTTCCACGTGTAAATTATTATGTATCTCTCCCGCCTGCGCTCAAGGAAATACAGATTTAGGCTCTTTAGTCAGTTTCAATAGTTTAGATGTTTTACTGAGTGGATTCTAGCAGTAAAGGATCTCTGCACGCTCTCCAGGTCAGCAATTTCTCCAGCTTTGAAAGGTGCTGTCATTGTGCAGCAGTACTCCACTCTAGAGAGCACAAGCGTTTTGAAAAGTATCATCATCGGTATAGCATCTCTAGTGTGAAAAGTTCTTGTTATCCAACCTGTCATTTTTCTTGCAGTTGTGACGGCTACTTTATTGTGTTCTTTAAAGGTAAGGTCTTCCGACATGAGTACACCCAGGTCCTTTACATTGCCTTTTCGTTCCATGTTATACGGGAGGGTTGTTAAGGCCGCCACAACAGCCTATACTAACTAGTCTACAAGTACACTTTAGTCCTCAACATTATCCTGTAAGTCACCAGGACTAAAGTAAACTGTATACATGGAGAAGCTGTGTATATTTATGGCTGTATAGTTTATGTATGATCGAGGGGACAACAGTGAATAAATCCTTCTAAATAAGTATTTTTAACATTTAGATTTGCTGTGTACAACCTTGTTGTTTGCGGTTATATGATGATTCTGATGTGTTATTTTGTGTTGTGACAGTGTTGGTGGCGGTGCTGGCAGTGTTGGTGGTGGTGGTGTGTGTGGCGCTACTGCTCTCTCTCCTCAGGCACTCTACGGCTCTATCTGTAAGTCACTCCTGCTCTACACCTCCCCTGTACCCTCCTAGTTACACCTTCTGTACCCTCCTAGTTACACCTTCTGTACCCTGCTAGTTACCCCCCCCCCCCACCTTGCTTCTTGAGGAAGGTGTCTAATATTTACCTACTGTGCCAGCTAGCGTATGACAGCATATAATAAGGTCATCAACTGGCCATATTAAGTGTTGACTGTTGCAGGGTTATGTGTTGTGGAGGCGTCGCCACGCCGGCTGCGAGGGTGAGGGGGGCCCTGAAGGGGGCCCTGAAGGGGGCCCTGAAGGGGGCCCTGAAGGCCACACTGGGCCCCTCGCCGCGTCGTCCATCTACAGCACCGGCAAGACCTGGCCTCATCCTCCTCCTCGTCCTCCCAATACTCTGGTGTCGCCGGAGAATGACAGCGTCGAGCCGTCCGTTGACGCTCCGATTGACGTCCAAGCCGAGTACGTCAAGGCCAAAGATGTCAGTCCCATCGAGGTGACGATCTTGAAGCAGCAGAATATTATCTTGGGTCAGATCTCTCACCAGGTTGAGCCCTCGTGTTCCTGGTCACCGGCGAGACTGTCCGGCCGGAGCTCCATTGATGCGTCGCGGCGCCACTCCGCCTCCCGCCGCCAGACACAGCCCAACACGACCAGCAACACGACCAGCAACACGACCAGCAACATCAAGGTGCAGGCGACGAGCAGTGTGTCTGTAGGCCTGAGCAGGTCGTCTGACATATATGAAACTGTCGACGACACTGTGGACGCGGATGGTTACTTCCTCCTCGGGGAACTGTAGTTCAGCCGTGTACTAGAGTGCATGAGTGAAGTGCAGGCTCCCAGTAGTACTGTCCGGGTCCTTCTCAATTCACAATCGACAATTCCAGGTTCGAATCCCAGGCGGTACAGAAATGGTTGGGCGCGTTAAAGTGGTTGGTATGTTAAACATTATTAACATACCAATAGACTATGCTCTAACATATAGCTAGATGTCTCGGTCCCTTGTACTGCAAAGTCAAAATGTTACATCAACAATGTAGACAGACTCAAGGCTCTCAGAACTGTAGTGGGGTGCAACTCTAAGTACTGTGTTAATATTACAAGAGCAGAAATGATGTACTTGGCATATATAAGCTCTCTGATAGACTATCATGCACTAGCTTTAGTCATGCATCATGGCGTAAGTATTGATAGACTCGAAAAAATGCAAAATATAGCCCTCAGAATTATATTTGGCAGTCCAATAATAACAAAATTTTCAATATCTTAAGAGTAGTGTATCTCCCGTGGCCTTCCTCCTACCACCGTAACCGGCGGTGGGAAACGGCTCTGTCGAGGTTGCGTATTGGCCATACGCGCTTAACTCATGGCCACTTAATGGAGCGTCTGTTCCTTATTGTCCTAACTGCATTGTCTCTCTTACAGTCGTGCATATCCTTGTTGAATGTCTTGACTGCCAGGACGAGCGTGTGTCTTGCTTCCCGACCGTCCCTCGCGGTCACTTGTCCCTCGATAGAATTCTTGAGGACTCGGATACGTTTGATGTTGTTCGCCTGATGAGTTTCTGTTCTCGTATTGGCATCCTTGGTGATATTTAGCGCCCTCTGATTGTCCCACACATTTGATGGTGCTACATAGCCTTCCCGGCTTGGTGCCTTCTTTTGATAATTGCTTACTTACATCCTCCCCTTCATTCTGTTGGCCAAAAGTGTCTCGGACAGAAATATTCGGAAGATAGTGGAATAATCAGGAATATTATTTGTTAGGATTAAGGTATTAGGGGGGATTAAATACTACACAAGTTAGGTGTTGCATGTTTTGAGCAGATGCTCTTTTGTTTATAAGAACTGTAAATAGGAAGTCATGTAACGTATATCTGGGACGTGATTGTTTGTGGTTGTTCACAATAAAGTATGCGGAGAGAAAAGTTTGTTTCTCTTCCAGCCCAAACATAACAGTGGGGACGAGGATTACTAACACGTAAGGCAGACAGCCCGGGTACCAGACGAGGTGTGAGGATCAGGAGAGAGCAGGGTAAGGCGTGCGGACGGGTCGAGGGATTTCAGAGAACAGTGAGTTGTGCAGCCCACCATGGTCATGGCTGCCCCAGCACTCATCTCAATGGAGCCGTTTGATGCTACCAAGATCTCGTTGGACCTGTGGCTCAGCCTGCTGGAAGCAAATTTCCAGTACCGTGAGATTAAGGAGGACGCCAACAAGAAAGCTTTTCTTAACTCTTAGTTTGACGGGGTTCTGAAGTATATAATGTTCTGGGTAACTTGTCTGCACCAGAGCTACCCCACACGAAGACCTGAGTACCTTGCTTAAACGTCATTATGTAGTGAAACCTTCATGTCACAGGAGTTTTATGGATTTCCAGAAGAGGACGAAAAAGCAGCAGGAATCCTTACAGGATTTATATGCGGAATTGAAGACGTTGGCTAACTACTGCAACTTTGGAGCACAGTTTGACGGGCGGGTGAGGGACCAGTTGTTCATGACAGTAGACAATGAGACATTTTCCCCTAACCTGGTGACAGAAAACATAGATCTACAATCGATGACTTCATAGACAGTGCTCGAGAAGATTTTGAATCTGGAGAGTGCTTTTGGAGGTGTTACGGCCCTCTCGGGACGCAACGGGGTTCTCACTCTGATGTTGTTAGAGGAAGATATAGGTATCCGTTCCCAAGCCAGTAGTGGCTATCAAGGGATGAGATCCGTGACGCAAGTAACTTAAAAGGGAGTAGGGAGAGAAAGTTAAGAACTTAATATTATATAATGTTCACCATCACCATTTAAATATATAAAAGTAAAACGTACACAAGGGGGAGGGGTATTAACACTTTACAAAGGGGATCAACACTGTAGTCTTCTGCTGGAGACTATGGATCCTCGAAGCTAGGTGCTGAGTCCGCGGTGCTTTCTTCGTGGCCTCAAGACGTGTCCTCTGAGAACGCCGAGCCTACCCTGGCCACAGGTCAGCCGCAACACAGGTCCACTGGGGGCACCGTCGTGGAGGCCGTCAACCACACGTCCAGCAGGACTGCTGGCAGGTACTGAGCCACCAAGGCTGGTACGGCCACTCCACGAACGATAAAAGGGGTACGCCCTAGACAGGAGTCTCGTGTGATATCACCAATCACCCTCCTGTCCTCAATACCCCAGTGGATTATCGTCTCCAACCGTCGGTCCCGGGTAAATCCTTCCACTGCCACTCCACTGGCAGGCTTAACACACCACAGTGTTCTTCCGGGGGGACGACGTCACAACAGCTGTAGCAAACTTCACAGTATGGAGACTGGCTGCCTCGGGTAGACTGACTCCACCTTCAACACAGTGGTCCCAGGTCGGCTCTGTAAGCAGACACGTCATCAATAACAGGGACACTAAAACACCACACTTACAGCCTCAGACACAAACACCCGACATATCCACTCCATAGATGGCGCTGTCGTCGGAGCACCACCTCACCAGAGGTCAGGAGCGGCGGTGTTGAGCGCTGAACCAGACTAGAAACTGGTCCTCGAGGCCAGTACACGCTGTCCTCACTAGGTGTCGTCGTTCGTTTGGAGGGGGTTTCGGGAGCTGACCCACAGATGGCGTGTTTGTCACTGCTCCAGGCTCGAACGCTGGATCCGGGTTCGTAACAGGAGGTAAGAAATCTACTTCTCAAGAAATTATGGTCGTACAGGGCCAGGCAAGATGTAAACACTGTGGGTACAATGACTGTAGTATCAAGTGCAAGTTTCGTGCCTATATATGCAACTTTTGTAACAAGGAGGGACACTTGCAGAGAGTGTGTAGGGAATATGTGAACAGCAACAACAAGGCCTGGGAGAGGAGACGACCAGGGAATGCAGGAAGAAGAGGTAGTGGTACTGTGGTCAAGGCAGTAGAGGAAGGTAACCAGTCTGAAGAAGCTGCAGGTGAGGAAAACCGACTATATTCGGTGAAAGAAAAGGTATGTTCAGTGAAGTCGCAAGTGGTGAATTTTGTAATTAATGGGAAGTTAGTTCCCTTGGAACTGAACACTGGTGCTGCAGTGTCAACATTGTCTAGAGATTGGGCAGATACCTTGCAATTGAATGTAAAATCAGGTAAAAAATCATTAAGTGCATATGATAATATACCAAGTAAGGTCTATGGCAAGGTGTCAGCGAAAGAAGTCTATAATAGGAAAGAAACTTTCCAGAATTTTAATGTAGTGGATTCACATAATCTTAGTCTATGTGGTAAGGATCTCACGGAAAAGGTGGGAATTTTCTTAGCGATCCTAGATGAGTTGTCGATAGTTAAAACAATTAAAAGTGCCGAAGATATGCTGGATAAATATTCAGTGGAGGCAGATAAGCTAATTAATAGCATGGTGGCAAAAATTCACCTGAAAAGTGAGGCTTCACCTAAATTTTTCAAGGCAAGAACAGTGCCGTTTCATTACAAGCAATTGGTAGAATCAGCCCTGGAAAAGCATGTGGCAGAAGGCATCTTAGAGCCAATTACACATAGAGTGGGCAGCCCCAATTGTACCAGTGTTGAAGGCAGATCGGAAATCCTTGAGAATCTGTGCAGACTTCAAGGAACTGAACAACCGCATACACTGTGAGAAGTTCCCTTTACCTAAGATAGATGAGTTATCAGTGGTCTGCAAGGGAGCAATTTTTTCTAAGATTGACCTGAAAGATGCTTACTTGCAAATTCCTGTAGAGGAGGAGAGCCAGAAATTGTTAGTGATTAATACCCACAAGGGGTTATTTAAGTATAAAAGACTTCCTTTTGGACTCTCCTCGTCTCCAGCAATTTTTCAGAGATTCATGTCCCAGTTGTTAGTTAACATTGAAGGTGTGGCTAGCTTTTTAGATGACATTATTGTATGTGGGGAGAATGAGGAAGTGCATGATGCTAGATTAGAACAAGTTTTGAATCTTTTGCAAAAGCACAATGTGAAGATTAATAAGGGAAAAACAACGTTGAAGACAAAGGCCATTGAATACCTGGGGTACCATACTTCAGGTAAGGGCTTTACTCCTCACAAAAATGTAGCTGCTATAGTGGACGCCCCAGCCCCAACATCAGTGGGGAAGTACAGTCTTTTGTTGGGATGGTTACATATTTTTGTAAGTTCGTGAAGAACTTTTCAACAAAATTAGCGCCCTTGTATGAATTGTTGAAAAAAGGGGCTAGATTTAAGTGGGCAAGTGCTTCCGGAATACTAAGCAGGAATTGATCAATTCTCCAGTACTCCCTAATTTTACAGGTAGACTCCTGTTAAAACTGGAGGTAGATGCTTCCCTAGTAGGAGTAATTACCTAAGTGTAATTACCTAAGTGTAGTTACAGGATGAGAGCTACGCTCGTGGTGTCCCGTCTTCCCAGCACTCTTTGTCATATAACGCTTTGAAACTACTGACGGTCTTGGCCTCCACCACCTTCTCACTTAACTTGTTCCAACCGTCTACCACTCTATTTGCGAAGGTGAATTTTCTTATATTTCTTCGGCGTCTGTGTTTAGCTAGTTTATATCTATGACCTCTTGTTCTTAAAGTTCCAGGTCTCAGGAAGTCTTCCCTGTCGATTTTATCAATTCCTGTTACTATTTTGTATGTAGTGATCATATCACCTCTTTTTCTTGTCTTCTAGTTTTGGCATATTTAATGCCTCTAACCTCTCCTCGTAGCTCTTGCCCTTCAGTTCTGGGAGCCACTTAGTAGCATGTCTTTGCACCTTTTCCAGTTTGTTGATGTGCTTCTTAAGATATGGGCACCACACAACTGCTGCATATTCTAGCTTTGGCCTAACAAAAGTCGTGAACAATTTCTTTAGTATATCGCCATCCATGTATTTAAATGCAATTCTGAAGTTAGAAAGCGTGGCATAGGCTCCTCGCACAATATTCTGTATGTGGTCCTCAGGTGATAGTTTTCTATCTAGAACCACCCCTAGATCTCTTTCTTTATCAGAATTCTTTAAAGATCTCTCACATAATATATAGGTTGTGTGGGGTTCCACATTCTCCCACCCCACATTGGGGTTCTCCTATTCCACATTCCATAACATGGCATTTATTAACATTAAATTCCATTTGCCAAGTGGCGCTCCATGTACTTATTTTGTCCAGGTCTTCTTGAAGGGCATGACAATCATCTAAGTTTCTTATCCTTCCTATTATCTTAGCATCATCAGCAAACATGTTCATATAATTCTGTATACCAACTGGTAGATCATTTATGTAGACAATAAACATCACTGGTGCAAGAACTGAACCCTGTGGTACTCCACTTGTGACATTTCTCCAGTCCGATACATTGCCTCTGATCACAGCCCTCATTTTTCTATCAGTCAGAAAATTTTTCATCCATGTTAGAAGCTTACCTGTCACCCCTCCAATATTTTCCCGTTTCCAGAACAACCTCTTATGTGGAACTCTGTCGAAAGCCTTTTTTAGGTCCAGATAGATGCAGTCAACCCAACCATCTCTTTCCTGTAATATCTCTGTTGCTCGATCATAGAAACTGAGTAAATTCGATACACAGGATCTTCCAGATCGAAAACCATACTGTCTGTCTGATATTATATCATTTCTCTCCAGGTGTTCTACCCATTTAGTTTTAATTATTTTTTCCAATATTTTGACTATTACACTTGACAATGATACAGGTCTATAATTAAGGGGGTCTTCCCTGCTTCCACTTTTGTAGATTGGAACTATGTTAGCCTTTTTCCACACGTCTGCTACAACTCGGTATACAGGGATGCCTGAAAAATCAGTTGAAGAGGAATGCTGAGCTCAGGTGCACATTCTCTCAGAACCCATGGTGAAACTCCTTCTGGACCAACTGCTTTGTTCTTATTTAGCTCCTTGAGCATTTTTTCCACTTCGTCTCTAGACACCTCTATGTGCTCTATGTTGTTCTCTGGAATTCTTATTGTATCTGGTTCCCTGAAGATTTCATTTTGTACAAACACACTTTGGAACTTTTCGTTTAATGTTTCACACATTTCCTTTTCATTTTCCGTGAATCTATTTCCCATTTTCAACCTCTGAATATTATCCTTTACTTGCAATTTGTTGTTTATGAATTTATAGAACAGACCTGGTTCTGTTTTACATTTGTCTGCAATCCCTTTTTCAAAATTTCTTTCTGCCTCTCTCCTCACTGCCGTGTAGTTGTTTCTCGCATCTTTGTATCGCTGGTATGTTTGGGGGTTTGGCCTCTTCCTGTATTGATTCCATTTTTGTGTCTTTTGGTCTCTGGCCCTCTCGCACTTTCTGTTGAACCAATCCTGTTTCCTAGTTCTGCTTCTCTGTTTTGGTATAAATTTTTTTGTGCCTTTATTATATATTTCACAAAACCTGACACACATCTCATTCACTTCCTTGCCTAGCAACAAGTCTGTCCAATTATACTCACTAAAAAATTTTCTAAGGTTGCCATAATGTCCT
The DNA here is from genome assembly GCF_040958095.1 of Procambarus clarkii. Lineage (NCBI taxonomy): Eukaryota > Metazoa > Arthropoda > Malacostraca > Decapoda > Cambaridae > Procambarus > Procambarus clarkii. Next base: position 36,572,640 of record NC_091163.1, read on the forward strand.
CTCCTAAAGTCTGGTTTTTCATTTGCATCGACCATCATATTTTCTTCCAGCTTATAACGCATTGCATACTTTATTCCCAAAAAGACATGGTCACTTTTACCCAAGGGAGGAAGGTACTGAATGTCAAATATTTCTTCCTCCTTCCTGGTAAATATCAAATCTAGCATGGAGGGAACGTCCCCTTCCCTCATCCTCGTAGCTTGTTTAGCATGTTGATACAAGAATGTTTCCAGGATGAGGTCTACAAATTTACAGGTCTAGAAATCTTCTGTTTTAGCTTCACATGCTTCCCAGTCTATGGATTTCAAGTTGAAGTCGCCGATTATCAACAGTCGTGAACTATCGTTATCCGCTCTCGCTATGATCTCTCTCATTATTGTTATAAGACCTTCTCGTTTACTATCTAGCTCCTCCTTTGACCATGTGCTGCTTTGAGTGGGTTGTGTATTATTACAGGAAGTAGATGGTCAGGATAAAGTAGTATATTTTGCTAGCAAGAAATTATCTTCTGCAGAACAGAATTATTCTCAGATAAAGAAGCCTTAGCTTTGGTATATGCTGTAAAAAACTGAGGTATTTTCTGCTGGGGAGGAAATTTCTTGCTAGAACAGATCATAAACCCCTGCTAGGATTGTTTGGCAGAGGTAAGCAGATTCCAGTTAATGCCAATGCTAGAATTCAAAGATGGGCATTACTACTCTCGCAGTTTGAGTATGATTTAGAGTTTAAGCCAGGCAAGGATAATGTAGTAGCTGATGCATTAAGTAGATTGCCTGTGACAGAAGAATTAAATTCCAGTATTCCAGTGGAGTATGTTAACCTGGTGGAATCTATGTCCTTTGAGGATATTTCATTCCAGACTATCAGGAAGTCAACTGGTAGAGATCCCAAATTAAGTCTGTTGATGAAAAATGTCAAATATGGTTGGAATGATAATTTGTTATTGTGAGAGTATGCTGCAGTGAAGGCTGACCTTAGTATTCACCAGGATGTACTCTTGTATAGGAATAGAGCGGTGGTGCCGGGGGAACTGAGATGTAAGATTTTGGAACAGCTGCATGTAGGCCATAATTTTTTTTTTTGAGATATATACAAGAGTTGTTACATTCTTGTAGAGCCACTAGTACGCGTAGCGTTTCGGGCAAGTCCTTAGTCCTATGGTCCCTGGAATACGATCCCCTGCCGCGAAGAATCGTTTTTTCATCCAAGTACACATTTTACTGTTGCGTTAAACAGAGGCTACAGTTAAGGAATTGCGCCCAGTAAATCCTCCCCGGCCAGGATACGAACCCATGACATAGCGCTCGCGGAACGCCAGGCGAGTGTCTTACCACTACACCACGGAGACTGCTCTAATGGCATAAATGCTATGAAAGCAGAAGCTAGAAGTTGGGTTTGGTGGTCCAAAATAGACCAGGATATTGCTGAGGTAACTAAGAATTGTCATTTGCTTTAAGAATTATCAGAAACCCCAGGCCCCAGTACTTTCTTGGCCATGCACTGGAAAACCCTGGTCTAGACTTCATGTAGATTATGCGGGACCTATGGATAATACATATTACCTAGTGGTGGTGGATTCATACACCAAATTTCTGGATGTTCATGTGTGTAATTCCACCACATCATCTGTAACTTGTGAATTACTAAGGAAAACATTTTGTAATTTTGGATTGCCAGACATAATTGTCTCAGACAATGCTCCTTATTTTGTTTCTGTGGAAATGGAGGATTTTTTTTAGAACAAACGGTATTAAACACGTAACACCTGCCCCCTATAATCCTTCTTCAAATGGTCTAGCAGAGAGAGCAGTGAGATCCTTGAAAGAAGGGTTAAAGCGGTTTACGGAAGGTACTATTAATACAAGGCTTTGTAGATTTTTGTATAATCAAAGGAAAACTGTTCATTCTACTACTGATAAATCTCCTTCTGAATTACTGTTTAATAGACACTTTAAAGTGCACATGGAAGCAGTAAAGACAGATCCCAATAAAGAGAAATCGGTAACTAGCTTGGCCAGTCAGTTGGCTCAGGGAGAGGAATTGTTGTTTAACGAGAGGGATGCAGTATATGCAAGGAATTTTGGAAGTGGAAAGCCCTGGGTGGAAGGGAAGATTAGGGAGGTCCTGGGCCGCAGGAACTTCACTGTGCAAGTGCAGAGTTTTGGGAACATTAATTGGAAAAGGCATGCCGATCAGCTCATGCCAAGGTTCACAGGGAATGTTGAAGACCCTTCAGGTGGGGGGGGGGGGCAACTAGTGATACCCATCCTGATAATGAAGGGATAGCAGCACCTGCAGGAGACCGGGAGGCAGAGCAAGGGGCAGTAGAGGGTAATGGGAATACAGTCTGTCCTCTTAAAAAGAACGTCGCTTTTGGCCGTTTGTCCGTATGGCCGAATATGGACGTAATTTGAAAATGAAAATAAATTGAAAATAAATGGGATTTTTTTTTCAACAACAGTAAGTTAAGGGTCCTCTGATAGGTTAGGTGGGCAGGAAATTCTCATAAAGTTTCAAAACGTTATGAAAAACGTTAATTGAAAGTTCCTCTTCTAAGCTGTCCGAGGAGGGCCGGACGACTCAAACAGAAAACGGAACAGAACGTCACTTTTGTGAGTCGATTTCATTTCAAATTACGTCCAAATTGGGCCATAGTGCCGCGCATACCAGCCAAAAGTGACGTTAGTTTTAAGAGGACGGGTTGTACAGTTAACCCTATGGACTCTACAAGGAGTAATTTAGAAGAATGTTTCCCAGAAGTAACAGGTCAGGATTCCCAGTTGAGACACTCAGGAAGAGTCATACGACCGCCTGAGAGACTTAACCTGTTGGGATAGAGTTTAAAAGGGGAGGAATGTTGGGATTAAGGTATTATATGGGATTAAATACTATATAAGTAAGGTGTTGCATGTTTGGAGCAGATGCTCTTTTGTTTATAAGAATTGTAAATAGGAAGTCCTATAATGTATATCTGGGAAGTAATTGTTTGTTGTTCATAATAAAACACGCGGAGAGAAAAGTTTAAATTAGTTTTCTAATTTTAACAGAAAATTAGTTTTCTGCGTCTGAACCAAAAGGTGGAAAACATGCACATGTTCTGTCAGTGGAGTCTAAGAGGCAAGTTAAGGCTTCGCCACTTCCGAGAGGACGCGAGCATGAAAAGCTCCAAGCTTTTGCTTTCTTCTGAGAAAACTTTAAGTTTTAATCCATAAAAGTTGAACAAGTTGAGCAGTGTACATAAAAACTTTATTGTTTGTCTTAGCAATACAAGTTAACACACAGTCTTGATAAGAGTAATGAGCATATAGTTATGGTTCAGGTTCACACCAGTTATATGACAAACAGTTAGAGCAATAGTGATGGTACATTGTGGGTGATAACAATGTGATCACTCTCAGGAGGTGATATAAGCCAGCCAGTGATCAAGATAACCTGCTCAGTGCACAGGACCGCTGGTGTGGGGCTCACTGCTCTGGCTGCTGCTGCTGCTGCTGGTGCTGCTGCTGCTGCTGTCCGCTCCTGCTACTGCTGCTGCTGTCCGCTCCTGCTGCTGCTGCTGCTGCTGTCCGCTCCTGCTGCTGCTGCTGCTGCTGTCCGCTGCTGCTGCTGCTGCTGTCCGCTCCTGCTGCTGCTGCTGCTGCTGCTGCTGTCCGCTCCTGCTGTAATGTAATGTTATTATCGTGGTGGTGGAGGCGCCCCACATGCAGGTTCTTGCATTTATTAATATAAAAAATCATTTGCCAATCATTTCTGGCAAATGAATCTGCCGAAATGAATTCTGGCGAATTCTGAATCTGCTTCTGTTAAAGCCTGATCAGCTTCAAACTCAACAGTGCCGGACGTTTGAGCTCTGATTGTGAGGAGATCAGACTGTATGGAGACTTGCACACAATCCTTCAGGGGAAAACTAGTAGAGCAAGGGCGTTGAATTACTTCGTTAAACGAAGCTTTCAATCTGCCTGACAGCGTCGCGGGTGCAGGAGGACCTAGCGAGGAAGGGGCTGCCGGAGGGCTGCTGGGCCGGGTTGACGGTGCCCCAGACGGCAGGTGCAGCGGGCTGCTGGGGTACCAGCGGACACGTCTCTCCCTCCCGCTGGAGACAAGTGTAGCTACAGCGGACCACCAGCCTCTGGCTCCTCCAGGGGGCACGAGCCTTGGTGAGGCTGGTGGCGGTGCTGCTGCTCCTGCAGGAGCTGCTGCCAGTGTTGACCCCCGCCTGAGGCGTCCACCACCACACCTGCTCCCCGCTACCAACGCCTAGCAACCTGCAACGAAACCCATGCATCAGCCTATTGAGATCACCAGTATATAATGCTGTATATAATGTCAATTTCACTTACATCATTTAAATCAAAGGTATAAAATTTACATTGCCAGCAATATTATATCTTAATTTTGTCACTAGATGTCGTAATGATACACTGATGATGGTGCAATCATTGCAACATGGAGATGTTGCCATCATGAACAACTATAAAAGTGACGATGATATTACTGAAGAATGATACAATGAGCTTACGAGGGAAGGAGTTACTGAAACAATCATCCTAATATCAAATATGCTAAATATGTTACATATAGTTTTAATATATTTATGTATAATTTATTACACAATATATAACAATTTTAATATCAAAATTTATTAAATTAAAAAAATAAGTGTAATTAGCGTTTATGGTGAGAGTTTGTGGAGGAAAACCCCCACAGTAGTGTGTGGGCAGATGACCCCCACAGTAGTGTGTGGGGGCAGATGACCCCCACAGTAGTGTGTGGACAGATGACCCCCACAGTAGTGTGTGGGCAGATGACCCCCACAGTAGTGTGTGTGGGCAGATGACCCCCACAGTAGTGTGTGGACAGATGACCCCCACAGTAGTGTGTGTGGGCAGATGACCCCCACAGTAGTGTGGGCAGATGACCCCCACAGTAGTGTGGGCAGATGACCCCCACAGTAGTGTGTGGGCAGATGACCCCCACAGTAGTGTGTGTGGGCAGATGACCCCCACAGTAGTGTGTGGGCAGATGACCCCCACAGTAGTGTGTGTGGGCAGATGACCCCCACAGTAGTGTGGACAGATGACCCCCACAGTAGTGTGTGGGCAGATGACCCCCACAGTAGTGTGGACAGATGACCCCCACAGTAGTGTGTGGGCAGATAACCCCCACAGTAGTGTGTGGGCAGATGACCCCCACAGTAGTGTGTGGACAGATGACCCCCACAGTAGTGTGTGGGCAGATGACCCCCACAGTAGTGTGTGGGCAGATGACCCCCACAGTAGTGTGTGGGCAGATGACCCCCACAGTAGTGTGTGGGCAGATGACCCCCACAGTAGTGTGTGGGCAGATGACCCCCACAGTAGTGTGGACAGATGACCCCCACAGTAGTGTGTGGGCAGATAACCCCCACAGTAGTGTGTGGGCAGATGACCCCCACAGTAGTGTGTGGACAGATGACCCCCACAGCAGTGTGTGGGCAGATGACCCCCACAGTAGTGTGTGGGCAGATGACCCCCACAGTAGTGTGTGGGCAGATGACCCCCACAGTAGTGTGTGGGTAGATGACCCCCACAGTAGTGTGGGCAGATGACCCCCACAGTAGTGTGGACAGATGACCCCCACAGTAGTGTGTGGGCAGATGACCCCCACAGTAGTGTGTGTGGACAGATGACCCCCAAAGTAGTGTGTGTGGACAGATGACCCCCACAGTAGTGTGTGGACAGATGACCCCCACAGTAGTGTGGGCAGATGACCCCCACAGTAGTGTGTGGGCAGATGACCCCCACAGTAGTGTGTGTGGACAGATGACCCCCAAAGTAGTGTGTGTGGACAGATGACCCCCACAGTAGTGTGTGGGCAGATGATCCCCACAGTAGTGTGTGGACAGATGACCCCCACAGTAGTGTGTGGACAGATGACCCCCACAGTAGTGTGTGGGCAGATGACCCCCACAGTAGTGTGTGGGCAGATGATCCCCACAGTAGTGTGTGGACAGATGACCCCCACAGTAGTGTGTGGACAGATGACCCCCACAGTAGTGTGTGTGGGCAGATGACCCCCACAGTAGTGTGTGGACAGATGACCCCCACAGTAGTGTGGACAGATGACCCCCACAGTAGTGTGTGGGCAGATGACCCCCACAGTAGTGTGGACAGATGACCCCCACAGTAGTGTGTGGACAGATGACCCCCACAGTAGTGTGGACAGATGACCCCCCCCACAGTAGTGTGGACAGATGACCCCCACAGTAGTGTGTGGGCAGATGACCCCCACAGTAGTGTGGACAGATGACCCCCACAGTAGTGTGTGGGCAGATGACCCCCACAGTAGTGTGGACAGATGACCCCCACAGTAGTGTGTGGACAGATGACCCCCACAGTAGTGTGTGGACAGATGACCCCCACAGTAGTGTGTGTGGGCAGATGACCCCCACAGTAGTGTGTGGACAGATGATCCCCACAGTAGTGTGTGGGCAGATGACCCCCACAGTAGTGTGTGGGCAGATGACCCCCACAGTAGTGTGTGGGCAGATGACCCCCACAGTAGTGTGTGGGCAGATGACCCCCACAGTAGTGTGTGGACAGATGACCCCCACAGTAGTGTGGGCAGATGATCCCCACAGTAGTGTGTGGGCAGATGACCCCCACAGTAGTGTGTGGGCAGATGACCCCCACAGTAGTGTGTGGACAGATGACCCCCACAGTAGTGTGTGGACAGATGACCCCCACAGTAGTGTGTGGGCAGATGACCCCCACAGTAGTGTGTGGACATATGACCCCCATAGTAGTGTGTGGACAGATGACCCCCACAGTAGTGTGTGGGCAGATGACCCCCACAGTAGTGTGTGGACATATGACCCCCACAGTAGTGTGGGCAGATGACCCCCACAGTAGTGTGTGGACAGATGACCCCCACAGTAGTGTGTGGACATATGACCCCCACAGTAGTGTGTGGACAGATGACCCCCACAGTAGTGTGTGGGCAGATGACCCCCACAGTAGTGTGTGGACATATGACCCCCACAGTAGTGTGTGGACATATGACCCCCACAGTAGTGTGTGGACAGATGACCCCCACAGTAGTGTGTGGGCAGATGACCCCCACAGTAGTGTGTGGGCAGATGACCCCCACAGTAGTGTGGACAGATGACCCCCACAGTAGTGTGTGGACAGATGACCCCCACAGTAGTGTGTGGACAGATGACCCCCACAGTAGTGTGGGCAGATGACCCCCACAGTAGTGTGGACAGATGACCCCCACAGTAGTGTGTGGACAGATGACCCCCACAGTAGTGTGGACAGATGACCCCCACAGTAGTGTGTGGACATATGACCCCCACAGTAGTGTGTGGACAGATGACCCCCACAGTAGTGTGTGGGCAGATGACCCCCACAGTAGTGTGTGGGCAGATGACCCCCACAGTAGTGTGGACAGATGACCCCCACAGTAGTGTGTGAACAGATGACCCCCACAGTAGTGTGTGGACAGATGACCCCCACAGTAGTGTGGGCAGATGACCCCCACAGTAGTGTGGACAGATGACACCCACAGTAGTGTGTGGACAGATGACCCCCACAGTAGTGTGGACAGATGACCCCCACAGCAGTGTGGGCAGATGACCCCCACAGTAGTGTGTGGACAGATGACCCCCACAGCAGTGTGGGCAGATGACCCCCACAGTAGTGTGTGGACAGATGACCCCCACAGTAGTGTGTGGACAGATGACCCCCACAGTAGTGTGTGGGCAGATGACCCCCACAGTAGTGTGTGGACAGATGACCCCCACAGTAGTGTGTGGACAGATGACCCCCACAGTAGTGTGTGGGCAGATGACCCCCACAGTAGTGTGTGGACAGATGACCCCCACAGTAGTGTGTGGGCAGATGACCCCCACAGTAGTGTGTGGACATATGACCCCCACAGTAGTGTGTGGATATATGACCCCCACAGTAGTGTGTGGACAGATGACCCCCACAGTAGTGTGTGGGCAGATGACCCCCACAGTAGTGTGTGGGCAGATGACCCCCACAGTAGTGTGGACAGATGACCCCCACAGTAGTGTGTGGACAGATGACCCCCACAGTAGTGTGTGGACAGATGACCCCCACAGTAGTGTGGGCAGATGACCCCCACAGTAGTGTGGACAGATGACCCCCACAGTAGTGTGTGGACAGATGACCCCCACAGTAGTGTGTGGACAGATGACCCCCACAGTAGTGTGGACAGATGACCCCCACAGTAGTGTGTGGACAGATGACCCCCACAGTAGTGTGTGGACAGATGACCCCCACAGTAGTGTGTGGACAGATGACCCCCACAGTAGTGTAGACAGATGACCCCCACAGTAGTGTGTGGACAGATGACCCCCACAGTAGTGTGTGGACAGATGACCCCACAGTAGTGTGTGTGGGCAGATGACCCCCACAGTAGTGTGGACAGATGACCCCCACAGCAGTGTAGGCAGATGACCCCCACAGTAGTGTGGGCAGATGACCCCCACAGTAGTGTGGACAGATGACCCCCACAGCAGTGTGGGCAGATGACCCCCACAGTAGTGTGGGCAGATGACCCCCACAGTAGTGTGGACAGATGACCCCCACAGTAGTGTGTGGACAGATGACCCCCACAGTAGTGTGGACAGATAACCCCCACAGCAGTGTAGGCAGATGACCCCCACAGTAGTGTGGGCAGATGACCCCCACAGTAGTGTGGGCAGATGACCCCCACAGTAGTGTGGACAGATGACCCCCACAGCAGTGTGGGCAGATGACCCCCACAGTAGTGTGGACAGATAACCCCCACAGCAGTGTAGGCAGATGACCCCCACAGTAGTGTGGGCAGATGACCCCCACAGTAGTGTGTGGGCAGATGACCCCCACAGTAGTGTGGGCAGATGACCCCCACAGTAGTGTGGGCAGATGACCCCCACAGTAGTGTGGACAGATGACCCCCACAGCAGTGTGGGCAGATGACCCCCACAGTAGTGTGGACAGATAACCCCCACAGCAGTGTAGGCAGATGACCCCCACAGTAGTGTGGACAGACGACCCCCACAGTAGTGTGTGGACAGATGACCCCCACAGTAGTGTGTGGACAGATGACCCCCACAGTAGTGTGTGGACAGATGACCCCCACAGTAGTGTGTGGACAGATGACCCCCACAGTAGTGTGTGGGCAGATGACCCCCACAGTAGTGTGTGGACAGATGACCCCCACAGTAGTGTGTGGACAGATGACCCCCACAGTAGTGTGTGGGCAGATGACCCCCACAGCAGTGTGGACAGATGACCCCCACAGTAGTGTGTGGACAGACGACCCCCACAGTAGTGTGTGGACAGACGACCCCCACAGTAGTGGGTGGACAGATGACCCCCACAGTAGTGTGTGGACAGACGACCCCCACAGTAGTGTGTGGACAGATGACCCCCACAGTAGTGTGTGGACAGATGACCCCCACAGTAGTGTGTGGACAGATGACCCCCACAGTAGTGTGTGGACAGATGGCCCCCACAGTAGTGTGTGGGCAGATGACCCCCACAGTAGTGTGTGGACAGATGACCCCCACAGTAGTGTGTGGACAGATGACCCCCACAGTAGTGTGGGCAGATGACCCCCACAGCAGTGTGGACAGATGACCCCCACAGTAGTGTGTGGACAGATGACCCCCACAGTAGTGTGTGGACAGATGACCCCCACAGTAGTGTGTGGACAGATGACCCCCACAGTAGTGTGGACAGATGACCCCCACAGTAGTGTGTGGACAGATGACCCCCACAGTAGTGTGGACAGATGACCCCCACAGTAGTGTGGGCAGATGACCCCCACAGTAGTGTGGACAGATGACCCCCACAGTAGTGTGGGCAGATGACCCCCACAGTAGTGTGGACAGATGACCCCCGCAGTAGTGTGTGGACAGATGACCCCCACAGTAGTGTGTGGACAGATGACCCCCACAGTAGTGTGGACAGATGACCCCCACAGTAGTGTGTGGACAGATGACCCCCACAGTAGTGTGGACAGATGACCCCCACAGTAGTGTGTGGACAGATGACCCCCACAGTAGTGTGTGGACAGATGACCCCCACAGTAGTGTGTGGACAGATGACCCCCACAGTAGTGTGTGGACAGATGACCCCCACAGTAGTGTGGACAGATGACCCCCACAGTAGTGTGTGGACAGATGACCCCCACAGTAGTGTGTGGACAGATGACCCCCACAGTAGTGTGGACAGATGACCCCCACAGTAGTGTGTGGACAGATGACCCCCACAGTAGTGTGTGGACAGATGACCCCCACAGTAGTGTGGACAGTTGACCCCCACAGTAGTGTGGACAGATGACCCCCACAGTAGTGTGGACAGATGACCCCCACAGTAGTGTGTGGACAGATGACCCCCACAGTAGTGTGTGGACAGATGACCCCCACAGTAGTGTGGACAGATGACCCAAACAGTAGTGTGGACAGATGACCCCCACAGTAGTGTGTGGACAGATGACCCCCACAGTAGTGTGTGGACAGATGACCCCCACAGTAGTGTGGACAGATGACCCCCACAGTAGTGTGTGGACAGATGACCCCCACAGTAGTGTGTGGACAGATGACCCCCACAGTAGTGTGGACAGATGACCCCCACAGTAGTGTGGACAGATGACCCCCACAGTAGTGTGTGGACAGATGACCCCCACAGTAGTGTGTGGACAGATGACCCCCACAGTAGTGTGGACAGATGACCCCCACAGTAGTGTGTGGACAGATGACCCCCACAGTAGTGTGTGGACAGATGACCCCCACAGTAGTGTGTGGACAGATGACCCCCACAGTAGTGTGGACAGATGACCCCCACAGTAGTGTGGACAGATGACCCCCACAGTAGTGTGTGGACAGATGACCCCCACAGTAGTGTGTGGACAGATGACCCCCACAGTAGTGTCGACAGATGACCCCCACAGTAGTGTGTGGACAGATGACCCCCACAGTAGTGTGGACAGATGACCCCCACAGTAGTGTGTGGACAGATGACCCCCACAGTAGTGTGTGGACAGATGACCCCCACAGTAGTGTGTGGACAGATGACCCCCACAGTAGTGTGTGGACAGATGACCCCCACAGTAGTGTGGACAGATGACCCCCACAGTAGTGTGTGGACAGATGACCCCCACAGTAGTGTGGACAGATGACCCCCACAGTAGTGTGTGGACAGATGACCCCCACAGTAGTGTGTGGACAGATGCCCCCCACAGTAGTGTGTGGACAGATGACCCCCACAGTAGTGTGTGGACAGATGACCCCCACAGTAGTGTGGACAGATGACCCCCACAGTAGTGTGTGGACAGATGACCCCCACAGTAGTGTGTGGACAGATGACCCCCACAGTAGTGTGTGGACAGATGACCCCCACAGTAGTGTGTGGACAGATGACCCCCACAGTAGTGTGTGGACAGATGACCCCCACAGTAGTGTGGACAGATGACCCCCACAGTAGTGTGTGGACAGATGACCCCCACAGTAGTGTGTGGACAGATGACCCCCACAGTAGTGTGTGGACAGATGACCCCCACAGTAGTGTGGACAGATGACCCCCACAGTAGTGTGTGGACAGATGACCCCCACAGTAGTGTGTGGACAGATGACCCCCACAGTAGTGTGTGGACAGATGACCCCCACAGTAGTGTGTGGACAGATGACCCCCACAGTAGTGTGTGGACAGATGACCCCCACAGTAGTGTGTGGACAGATGACCCCCACAGTAGTGTGTGGACAGATGACCCCCACAGTAGTGTGTGGACAGATGACCCCCACAGTAGTGTGGACAGATGACCCCCACAGTAGTGTGTGGACAGATGACCCCCCACAGTAGTGTGTGGACAGATGACCCCCACAGTAGTGTGTGGACAGATGACCCCCACAGTAGTGTGTGGACAGATGACCCCCACAGTAGTGTGTGGACAGATGACCCCCACAGTAGTGTGTGGACAGATGACCCCCACAGTAGTGTGTGGACAGATGACCCCCACAGTAGTGTGTGGACAGATGACCCCCACAGTAGTGTGTGGACAGATGACCCCCACAGTAGTGTGTGGACAGATGACCCCCACAGTAGTGTGTGGACAGATGACCCCCACAGTAGTGTGTGGACAGATGACCCCCACAGTAGTGTGTGGGCAGATGACCCCCACAGTAGTGTGTGGACAGATGACCCCCACAGTAGTGTGGGCAGATGACCCCCACAGTAGTGTGTGGGCAGATGACCCCCACAGTAGTGTGTGGACAGATGACCCCCACAGTAGTGTGTGGACAGATGACCCCCACAGTAGTGTGTGGGCAGATGACCCCCACAGTAGTGTGGACAGATGACCCCCACAGTAGTGTGTGGACAGATGACCCCCACAGTAGTGTGGACAGATGACCCCCACAGTAGTGTGTGGGCAGATGACCCCCACAGTAGTGTGTGGACAGATGACCCCCACAGTAGTGTGGGAAGACCTACCTGAAGAAGGCGCCGCGGAACTTGGAAGATGTGACGTTGTACAGCACCGGGTTGATGGCGGAGTTGACGTAGACCAACACACGGAAGGCGTAGAGCAGGTTGTAGTACGTCTCCTGTGGGGCACAGTACACTCTCAGGGGCAGGGTACCCACTAGCATTGGGGTGGTTACTTTTTATTAAGCAGGAGATTAGCTACTAACTAATTAACTACTAACAAGTATGGAGGGTGCCCACTAACTAGGGGTTATGTCACCCACTAACATTGCGGAGGTTATCTACTAACTAGGGACGAATGTTACCCACTAACACCCCCCCCCCTCCCTTTCGATTCCAGTGTCGCTGTGAAGGGGCTTAGTGGGCGGCTGCCGGGGTGTGATGCTCCACGGGATGGTCCTCTGTCCTTTTGGAGCCTTATGCTCCTGCTGCCATCTTCACTACTTTTGCTGGAGGTCTTTTCGTCTTCCTTATGTTTCATTTACCTTCCCCTCTTCTCCTTTCTAATTGTCTTTCCTAGACGTTTTACCGTTCTTGATTATTCTTTCGGACATTTTCTGTTTTGATGCCCGGGTGTTTGGTGAGGCACATTCTCTCACCCGTAGAACTGTGGACTCAACGTTGTGAGCGGGGGGGACGCTTTTATTGTCAATTCTCGCCTTCGTTGCTGAACGTGATCTCGATGGACCTACGGTTCTTAAGCTGGTGATTGTGGGGCGTATACCCACGATGCACCTCAGGAGGGCCCCGTCTTGTCGGGTGTCCTATCCTCTAATTGTGGCTCCATGGTGGGTATGGGGGCTTATTCGTGAATGAAATTATTACTTTTTCGCTTATATGCCAATGTCTGACCCTCTTTTAACTTCTCAGACTCGTGGGGTGGGCGACCAGGCTCCCGAGTCAGACTGTGATTGAAGGCCGGGCTCTGTAGTCCCTACTACATAAGGCCCAGACCAAGCTACCTCCCTGACCTTCCCGACTACCCCTTTCTGCTCACCCTCTCACCTCTGTAGCGGGGTCGAACCCCAAGCTCCCAGTGGTGACCACGTCAATACCTGGAGTGGCTCCTTCTCTCATTGTAACAACTGCACCTTTTACCCCCTCTCCTACTGAGGGTGCTCAGTGTCGACCCCTCCACAGTCACATGTGCAGGATTCCTTCCAGTTCTACTATATTCCATGTTTTGTTTGGTCCCGCTACATGGACTAAATATTTTGATATCAATCATATTTATTCAATCTGTCCTGATGATTTATTCCTGCATAAACACCTAGTTGATTCGGTGGATGCCTCTGTTACTTTTAACCCCACACATACTGGTACGCGAGTCGTCGCTGCTCCTTCTCAGGCAGCAGCTGCCCGCTTAGCCTCGTTGTCCAGCTTTGGGGAGACCCCCTGTTAGGACCTACAAAAATGTCCGGTTAAATGCCAGCATTGGCACAATTATCCTCGCACACCATGTTGCAACTGGTGATAGGGAACTGAAAGACTGCCATGAGGATATTAAGTATATCCGTGAGGCCCAAGGCCATTCTATCCTCCAGATTGATACCTTCACCTGACCCCGTCGTGGTCGTCGCCATCAGCCTCTTCACGTAGTGAAGGTCACGTTTGATGGTCGGTCCCTTCCACCTTCTGTCACTCTTGCTGGTGCCAGATGCTCCCTTCAGGAGCACATCCCCTCTCCTCGCCTCTGCAGCAGGTGCTGGAGATTTGGGCATGGTCCCTCCAGGGGCACAAGTGAGGTGTGTCTCTGCCCCTTGTGTGGGGATGCAGGTCACTCTAAGACGGAGTGCTCTTCTTCCCAAACTCTCTGCATCAATTGGGGTGACACCCACCCTGCCTTCTCCCGGGCATGTGTGCATTACAAATTTGAGGAAACCATCCTCAATTTGAAGCATCGTGATCATTTGTCTTTTTCTGAGGCTAGGCGCCAGGTCCGCCGTCTTCCCTCTTTTTCTGGCACGTCTTAGGCTCATGTGTTGCCTTCCACCTCTCCTCACCCTCTCCTTCCTCAGTCTCACAACAGTTTCGAGGTCTTAGACTCCAACACCTCCACCACCACCTCACCGGCTCCTTCACGTTCTGAGCCAGAGCGTAGAGGCAGCGTAACCTCCACCTACTAACAAGGTGGATGTTACCCACTAACAAGAGTACAGGAACCTACCTGACCTATTGACTGCTCTGATTCTTTGGTGGTGAAGATGAACCATAGGCTGAAGATTCGGTATGGCAGCAGACAGATGAAGAACACGACCACCACCGTGCCCAGCATCACCACCACCTGCAGCAGGAGAAGCACCACCTTAACTGCCACTCTCCCCAGCAGATGAGGAATGCGAGAACACATGAGAACTGCAGGAAGGTACAGGAGGACCTGGACAAACTCCAGCACTGGTCAAACAAATGGTTGCTTGACTTCAACCCCAACAACTGTAAGGTAATGAGGAAGGGAAAGAGAGAGAGGAGACCAGAAGGCAGCTACAGCATATGGGAGTGAGAGTGAGTGTGAGTGAGTGTGAGAGTGAGAGTGAGTGTGAGTGAGTGTGAGTGTGAGTGTGAGAGTGAGAGTGAGTGTGAGAGTGGGAATGAGAGAGTGAGAGTGGAAGGAGCCACACACCTGTTTACGGGCCTGGAGGTGTGGGTTGGGCTTATCCCTACACAGCTGCTGGTCCTCGAGGAGCAGCTGGCGGGCGATCCTCCAGTAGAGGCCCACCAGCACCACCAGCGGCAGGAAGAACAGCCCCACCATCGACGACACCACGAACACCTGTGGGGACACACCTGTTATCTTCCCCACCACCACCACACCTGTTATCTTCCCCACCACCACACCTGTCATGTTTCCACCCACCACACCTCAATTCGTTAGTCAATTCATTAGGGAGGCTCTTATCTGTACCATAAAGAATAGTGTGAGGAGTGTCACCTGTAGAAACATTAATGGAAGAATTTATGGCGCACCCAATTACTGTTATAAAAATTCAACATGACTCTCAAGGCATCTAACACTTTCCTGTTTGTACGCTCTGCTAATCCATTACTTGCTGGGTGATATGGCATAATACTAAATTTTTTAATGTTGTATAAATCACACAAGTTAGTTAAAATACTATTACTGAATTCTGGACCATTATTTGAAAGGATTACTTAAGGCATACTATATCTACAAATTATTTGGTCATGGAATGCACTGGCTATAGTTTCTGCTGTTTTGTTCGGGATAGGAAGTAGTTCGCAATATCATGAAAAATTATCAACCATTACAAGCAAGTGTTTGTTCCCTTTTTCCGTTTCCGCAAAATTTGTCAACAAATCCATCAATACTTGTTCCCAAGGAGCTTCAGTCGTTGGATACACATGAATTGCATTAAGTCCTGCTACATGTCCCTTGTGCTGTAAGCAGGTTAAACATCTGTCAACATAATGAGGAATCTCCTTAGCCATTTTCTGCCAAAAATACTTTAATCGACCTTGTTGGAGTGTACGATCCTTTCCTGGATGTGCACTTGCAGGAGCATCATTGATAATCTTTAACACAGTTGGTACCAAGACAGCTGGAACAACTAACTGACAGCACTTCCTCGGGGCTGTCCCTTGCTTTACTACTCTACACAGTAAATTGTCTAAAATCACTAACTCTTTCAGTGGTACTGGAGGTTTATGAATCGGGCGACTATCTTGCTTAGTTAAAAACTTGAACATAGTGAAAAACTTAGTTAAACTTAATGATGGGTGCCCAGTTGGGGTCTTGCCTCTGCTCTGTCTTGACTACTGTAGCGTCTAATGCTGGATAATTTAACAGAATCGCAGCTACGTGTCAAGAAAATGCATCAGCAACAATATTTTGCTCTCCTGGAATATAACCAAATGTGAAATTGAACTCTTGAATTGTGAGCAAATATGTAGCAAACTTTCCAACGGGATTTTTATTCTTGAACAAAGGAATTAAAGGTTGGTGATCTGTAAGGACATGAACTGGGTAATTATAAATTGTATCCCTGAAATGTTTAAGAACTCATACAACTGCTAATGCTTCACGTTCTGTTGCACTATAATTTTTCTCTTCCTTACATAATGTACGGCTCGCATAAGCTATTGCTTGATCTCTGTGACCTTCTGTCTGAAATAATGCAGCACCAAAGCCTATGTCACTAGCGTCTGTAACCAGCACAAAAGGTTTAAAAATATCTGGGTACCTAAGGACAGGTGACGAGATCAATGCCTCATTGAGTTTTTGGAATGACTGTTCCTGGGCCTCTCCCCAAACAAAGGGTTCATCCTTTCTTTGCAACTTGTAAAGTGAAGCGGCTATAATAGGGAATCCAGCAATAAATGAACGATAAAATCCTACAAGACCCGTGAATTGTCTTATTTATTTATTTATTTATTTATTTATTTATGCATATACAAGAATGTACATAAGGAATGTGAGGATACAAATATGGTAATTACAGTCTTGTAAAGCCACTAGCACGCGCAGCGTTTCGGGCAGGTCCTTAATCTAAGAAAATTTTAAGGAGGTAAATATTTGCAAAATTTATAGACAAAAAAATGATAACAGATTACATGGAATGAAAAAAAAAGATGAGAGAAAATTATAGGTACAGTATATTAATGCACATAGGTAGCTATGATTGATTGCAATGACAGCTTAAAATGGTAGTTGACAACAAATTGGTAGGCACAATACAGCAGAAACAATATAAGATTGATTGCAATGACAGCTTGAATGGTAGTTGACAAAAATTGGTAGTCACAATACAGCATATGGCTAGCACATAAAAGAAGACAGCAATGAACACAATGATAAGGTTGTTTGATATTACATAAAAATTAGGAGATTGGGTAACACTAGGTACAGAGCAAATTTAAAGCTCAGTGTAGGAAACTAAATAGATGAAGTTAGGTACTTTTTGGTTTTGCTTTTAAATAAGGCAAAAGTTTTACAGTTTTTCAATTCACTAGGGAGTGAGTTCCATAGACTAGGTCCCTTAATTTGCATAGAGTGTTTACACAGATTAAGTTTGACCCTGGGGATATCAAAGAGATATTTATTTCTGGTGTGGTGATAATGGGTCCTATTACATCTGTCCAGGGAGAGTTTCAGAGCATGGTTTGCATTTAAGAACAGGGTTTTGTAAATGTAGTTGACTCAAGAGAATGTGTGGAGGGAGTTAATATTTAGCAAGTTTAGGGATTTAAACAAGGGAGCTGAGTGTTGTCTGAAAGCAGAGTTAGTTATTATTCTGATAGCAGATTTTTGCTGTGTGATGATGGGCTTAAGGTGGTTTGCAGTGGTAGACCCCCATGCACAGATACCATAATTAAGATAGGGGTAGATTAGTGCATAATATAGTGAGAGGAGAGCAGAGTTAGGAACATAATATCTGATTTTGGAGAGTATACCAACTGTCTTAGAGACTTTCTTAGTTATGTGTTGAATGTGGGTGCTGAAGTTGAGTCTCTTGTCTAGGAATAGGCCAAGAAACTTGCCATCATTTTTATTACTGATGTTAATGTTGTCTATCTGTAGCTGAATTGCATTTGATGATTTGCTTCCAAATAAGATGTAGTAAGTCTTTTCGATGTTTAATGTTAGTTTGTTCGTTGACATCCATAAGTGGACTTTTTTTAATTCATTATTCACAACATTATTTAGTGTATGTGGGTTGAGGTTTGAGTAGATAAGGGTAGTATCGTCAGCAAACAATATAGGTTTGAGAATATTAGAGACATTAGGCAGATCGTTTATATATATAAGAAATAGAAGAGGTCCTAAGATGCTGCCCTGTGGCACTCCAACGGTAATTGGTAGAGTGGACGAAGTTGTATCATTGATGGTTACATATTGGTGTCTGTCACTAAGATAGGATCGGATGTAGTCAAGGGCAAGGCCTCGGATTCCATAATGCTGGAGTTTAAGTAAGAGGTAGTTGTGATTAACAGTATCAAAGGCTTTTCATAGGTCAATGAAGAGTCCAATCGGAAACTCATTTTTGTCAAGGGCTGAGTAGATAATGTCAAGGAGACTAATGATTGCATCATTGGTGCTCTTTTGGGACCGGAAGCCAAACTGGCAGGGGCTGAGTATGTCGAATTTTACGAGGTAGGAATAGAGCTGTTTGTAAATAATTTTTTCAAATATTTTTGATAGAATGGGTAGATTTGATATTGGTCTATAATTGTTTATGTCCGCCGGATTGCCTCCTTTATGGACTGGCGTTACTCTTGCTTTTTTGAGGATATCAGGGAAGGTGTGATACTCTATAGATTTGTTGAACAGTAGTGCTATGGGTGGGGCAAGGGCATGGGAGGCTCTCTTGTACACAATGGACGGAATTTCACTGGTGTTCCCTGCCTTGGTTTTTAGAGAATGTATGATGGACACAACATCTGCCGGGCTGATTGGTGAAAGGAGAAGAGAGTTTGGATAGCTGCCTGAGAGATATGTGTTAATATGTGTCTGAGTCTGTGGGATTTTACTGGCAAGATTAGCACCAACCGATGAAAAGAAACTGTTAAATTCATTTGCCATTTCTAAGTCAGTTGACGGTATACCCCCATCCTTGTAGAGTTTTATTTGGTTATGTGAGTGTTGTTTAGTTCCTAGGATACTAGAGATAGTTTTCCAAGTGCTTTTCATGTTGCCTTTTGCTTCATTGAATCTATTCACATAATATGCAAGTTTTGCCTTTCTTATGATACTGGTAAGCATTGATGAGTACCTTTTAACTACTTCCTTTGAAACTAGGCCAATCCTAACTTTCTTTTCATATTCATGTTTCTTGTTGATTGAGTTGAGAATGCCACTTGTGAGCCATGGATTGTTTAATCTTTTGTCAGTTACTTGCTTGGTAATTATGGCTTCTGCGGTACGAGGCGTTGGAAAATCACGGGCAGCAATAATTTTTTATTCATTCAAAGTACTGCCTGAAGGTCTAACTGTATGACCGAGGAAATTAATCTTCTTTAAAAATGAACACTTCGCAAGCTTTATTTTTAAATTAGCTTCTATGAGCTTAGCAAGTACTTTCTCAAGGTTCTGGAAATGAGTCTGAACATCTTGCGACATGATTATGAGATCATCAAGGTAAACTAGAAGAGTACTACCTATCAATCTACGAAATAGATTCGTCATGAGCCGTGAAAAGGTTATTGGACTACTCCACAAACCAAACGGCATTTTTTTTAAATGAAATGACCATTGGGAGTACTAAAGGCTGTCAATTGTTTACTTTCCTCATCAAGGAGGATTTGCCAGAATCCCTGCAACAAATCTAATGTCGAGAATACTTTGTTCCGACCAATACTTTGCAACAAATCATTTAGAACTGGAAGTGGGAAACGATCAGGTATTGTTACTCTGTTAAGCTTCCGATAATCGATTACAGGTCTCCAAGTCCCATATCGCTATGGTACAAGAATCAATGGAGCATTCCATGGTGAATTACTCGACTCAATTACATCACTCTGTAACATTTCCTCTACAAGTCTATCGGCTTCTGCTCTCTGAGAATGGGGAAGACGGTAAGCTGGTACATAAATAGGTGTAGTTCCTTGTTCAAGGGGAATTATATGTGTAATAAGAGGAGTGAGACCTAACTTTTCTCCTGGTAGAGCAACAGCGGCTCTATTTCTGTTCAAAATTTCCAAAAGCTGAGCCAGAGTCAGGGAAATCAGTAGGACAGAGGTGTAGCACTTGCACCTCTGGCTGAGATCCCTGTTCTCCTGGTGTGAGTGTACAAACAGTATGATCCATGGAGTCATCATCCACAACTCGCACCGGTAACGAGTAATGGGCAAAATCTACAACATGGGTGCCAGACTGGAGATGGATGTGGGCATTACTAGTGTTTACAATACAACCCATTCTCGCAAATTCGTAAAGTCAATATTGACTTATTAACTATGTGCATAGGTGATATACTAAACATAATAGATACCCTTAAAAAGATTCATAGAAAACACCGACCTTACCTAACCTTGTTAGTATCTTAAGATAAGCATCTTATTGCTTCGTAATTACAATTATTACTTAACCTATACCTATTATAGGTTAGGTAATAATTGTAATTACGAAGCAATAAGATGCTTATCTTAAGATACTAACAAGATTAGGTAAGGTCGGTGTTTTCTATGAATCTTTTTAAGGGTATCTATTATGTTAAGTATGTCACCTATGCACATATTTAATAAGTCAATATTGACTTATTAAATTTGCGAGAACGGGTTGTACAATATACATTGTAACAGTACCATCCTTCACTGTGTGCCAGGAGGGTTCAACAAACGTACCGTTCACTTTACACTTTTCACTTTCCGCAATCACATCCGACAACTCAGGCACTCCCTGAACTTTGACTCTTACTCTGGTGAGAGAATGAGAGTGCAGCACAGTGTCAGTAGCCGTGGAACCACTGACTTCAGAGATGGAAGCTGCCAGGCGAGCGAGACAACGAGAATCCGTTAGGGCGTCCCCTTCCAGAAAGTCCCGATACTCATTCTCCTTAACAACTGCACAACTACGATGCTTCAATCGAGTGCCCGTGTTCTCAGGTATGCTACTGCTACAAGAATCTGACAAACCTACGCTAGCAAGGCGGGTGTCAACAAAATTAACGTAATCTGATTAAAGGTTGAACTCATGGCCCTGTCGATACATGCTACACAAGGGTATGACGTGGTCTTTGATACTAATGTTCCAACGATGGGGAAACAATGTCACCAGGAGAATAGATATAGTCAACAACTAAACAGGTTATAGACAGTGTGATGTCATCTAACTTGAGTGGAAGGTCAACTTCCCCTTGAACTTTTACTGCATTTCCTGAAACACCACTTAAAGGTATGGGTGACTTTCTTACTGGAATAGGGTGCTTGCTTGCAATATCTCGAAGAGCTGAACGCTTGACAATATTAATTTTTGCACCCGAATCAAGAAAGGCTTTCAAAATTCTACTATGTACGATGGCTGTGACAAGAGGGTCATCACTTGAGACTGGACAAGTTACTACTTGTGATTAATGTTGCCTAGGAAGTCTGCGTCTCATCTGGGTCAAATTCACTGCGGTTCCATCAACATCTACAACCGGCCGAGAGTCAGTGTCCTCTGTCAAATGTTCAAATCTATTTTGGGTAGCTACTGAGTACACAGGGAGGGCACTAGGACTGGCTAACTTGAATTGATTAGCGGATGGCCTTGAGGGTTTCTCGACGACATTGAGTGAACATTCTGAACTCCAGCATTTTGTGATCATTATAATTGGACGTAGGATTATGGCTGGACTGGGAGTTGTAATTACGCGAGTTCTGATAATGTCTTGGACGCTGTGCGCCTCGCCAAGACTGACCGTGGGAGTTACGAGGTGGGGATGTCCTTTGCCTAGCTCTACAATCCGCAGTGTGGGTGACCAACTTGTTTATAATACTTGCAATATGGGAGCCTAGAATGATTAGCCTGACGAGGGGACCGAGAGAATTGTCTAGGGAAGTGATGATCTAGGGGTGGACCAACAGTCCCTTGCGAGGTGGTTAATTCCACAATGCCAACATGAGGGAGTGGATGGTTGTGTACTATGGCGTCTCGGCAACTTATGACTAGGCGAATTTGACTGAGGGCTACGACCATGGGTGTGGTTCTGCGACCAAGAATTTTGAGAGTTTGTGGGAGGATGCTGAGGGCTTGTTACTACATTTACAGTGTCAGAGGGTGGCAACAGTTGAGCACTTCGGGGAGCTAGTTTATCAGCGGCATTGTTAATAGCCTCAAACACTTCACCAATTTCATGTTTAACTCCAAAATTTTGTTGCTCGATGATCGGTTTAGTATGCTCTGGGGCAAAATTAATTACAGTCCCAAATGCTATCATTTTGGCCATAGCCTCAGGGGTCAGTGCTTTGCCTTTATCCACACATGAGGAACTAATCATAGCAGACACTAAGGCATACAGATACTGATCGAGACGGCTAGTAAACACATTAAACGATTCACCAGGCTGCATGGTGGCATTGGCAATTTGTTTGACTAACCTATACGGGTCGAGGTCTCCTTTGTTAACAAAGCACCGGCGAAAGAAATCCTTAAATTCAGACCAAGACTGGAGGCTAACAATGGCTTTCTCATCAACAACAAAACGTGCATCACCTTTGGTTGTGTCCACAGCTGACTGAGCAACTCCCAAATATTCAGCATCAGTAGGCTCAGAAAAACGGGCTTTGGTTTTAGCCTCAACCTTGCTAAACCAGGACTCTAACAAGGGGGATTCGTCAGCGAAAAGTGGAATAGCCATCAAATCAAATCAAATGTTTATTTATTTAAGGTACATACATACAAGAGATTTTACAAAGAGTGATGGATTTATAGATAGGACTAGTACATACAATGCCTAAAGCCACTATTACGCAAAGCGTTTCGGGCATGCGAATTTCCTGAGCTGACCTCTGGAGAGTAGTGTGAACAATTGCTCCAGCTGAGTCAGAAGAAGTTGCAACAGTGGAAGACATTGTCACTGCCGTTGAAGTAATGCTTGAGCGCAGATTATAATTAAGTGCATCAGGCATCAGAAATAGAATACACAAAAATAAAAGACTCAAAAAATATCAAACTTGGCTAAAGTAAGAAAATGGCAGAAAAAATTATTAAATTGTACTGGCAACAAAATAATTAAAAACAAGCAAAATTGTGAATGAAATTAGTAATGTGGTATGAAAATGGCTGGAGTTAAGGGGGTATATAAAGTAATTAAACCAGGCTAAGCACTACAAATTATATTATAAAACTTTGAAGTGTAACTGGCGTTCCGCGAGCGCTTTGTCATGGGTTCGTATCCTGGCCGGGGAGGATTTACTGGGCGCAAATCCTTAACTGTAGCGTCTGTTTAACTAAACAGTAAAATGTGTACTTGGTTGTAACAACGATTCTTCGCGGCGGGGATCGTATTCCAGGGACTTGCCCGAAACGCTACGCGTACTAGTGGCTGTACAAGAATGTAACAACTCTTGTATATATCTCAAAAAAAAAAAAAAAAAAAAAAAAATTGCAATTTTGATTAAAAAAATTCAACACAACAGGAGGCAATACAGGAAAAACTGGACACAGGTGTATATATATATATATATATATATATATATATATATATATATATATATATATATATATATATATATATATATGCGAACAAACCTGAATGGTCCCCACACCCCAGAAGTGACTCGAACCCATACTCCCAGAAGCAACGCAACTGGTATGTACAAGACGCCTTAATCCACTTGACCATCACGACCGGACATAATGAGGTGATAGCCGAGGCTATTTGAACCACCCCACCGCCGGCACTCGGATAGTAATCTTGGGCATAGCATTTTACCAAATCACCTCATTCTTTGGGGCACACGTGAGGAACACAAATGCGAACAAACCTGAATGGTCCCCAGGACAATATGCAACTGAAAACTCACACCCCAGAAGTGACTCAAACCCATATTTACCCATACCAGTTGCGTTGCTTCTGGGAGTATGGGTTCGAGTCACTTCTGGGGTGTGAGTTTTCAGTTATATATATATATATATATATATATATATATATATATATATATATATATATATATATATATATATATATATATATATATATATTGCTATGGTAAAATTATAATGTGAAATGTTGAAGAAATAAATTTCAAATTTAGGTCTGGAGGAAAAAAAAATCTATTGTGTAAATCCTTAACTGTTATTAAACCAATGATTTCTTACTTCTCTGGACTGCTCTTGTAATAGCACTTTCTCTGTAACTAGCTGACATAGTATCTATAAGGTGTGAAGGATAGATGAAATTGTTTATGTAATAATCTAAGATGAGGTCTGATAAAGACCTTTTGTGCCCTCTGTAATGCTTTTTGCGCTACCGCTCACAGGATGGGTATGGGGTGCACAATAAACTAGCCGCCTCCAGTGGCAACAATAAAAAAAACTGGACTTTGAATGTACTAATAACACTCTAGTTAACACAATTAATGCACAGTGAAATTACTGTGAGAAACAAGAAATGATGAAATTACTCCGGGAAACTTTGGGAGTTGAGTACGTAACATTTTACTGAATGGTGACTAGACCACACACTAGAAGTTGAAGGGACGACGACGTTCCGGTCCGTCCTGGACCATTCTCAAGTCGACTTGAGAATGGTCCAGGACGGATCGAAACGTCGTCGTCCCTTCAACTTCTAGTGTGTCGTCTGGTCAACATACTTCAGCCACGTTATTGTGACTCATCGCCTGCATGTTACTGAATGGTTAATACATATGATGTTCTGGATATATTTACGTCATACCTTTTTAAAATATGGCACACGAAGTCTTAGCTCTTAATTACTTAACTCAGGGCAGCAGGCTTTGTGATCTAACCGCGACCAACACGGAAACCCGGTGGCAAGGCGATGAAGAGGCCCATGCACGATCTGTACATGTATCTTCTTCAGGTTATCTTGAGATGATTTCGGGGCTTTAGTGTCCCCGCGGCCCGGTCCTCGACCAGGCCTCCACACCCCAGGAAGCAGCCCGTGACAGCTGACTAACACCCAGGTACCTATTTTACTGCTATGTAACAGGGGCATAGGGTGAAAGAAACTCTGCCCATTGTTTCTCGCCGGCGCCTGGGATCGAACCCAGGACCACAGGATCACAAGTCCTGCATGCTGTCCGCTCGGCCGACCGGTTTCCCCAATGTGTGTACAAATTACACACAGATTTGTCTAAGTTCCGTGTGGCTGGAGGCAGCGCTCCTAGCGGCCGTGGCGCGAAGCTCAACTGGGACCCCTACACTGGCAATGATGTCGGGGCGCGACGATAAGCGCTGAGACGACGATATAGCGTCGATGATGGCGAGGAAAGCACGATTTGCTAGGCAGGAGTTCACAGCAGAGTGATGTAGCAGGAGCGGCGTGTGTGGGCGCGGGTGATGGTGGGGGGCGGCGCAGGCGCCAAGATGGCGCGGGAAATTCAAAAATGTCTGGCGGCGCAAATTCCTCTCCCCTCACTGATGAAATTGCGTTCTCACGTGTAAATATTGCGCCTTACTTCTGAGGACGTCGACCGAGCGTAGTGGCTGATGGGAGCACCCAGGACTGGCACAATATCATTAAATATTAATGCATTGGTGGCGGCGACGGCTTGCGGTGGCGGCGACGGCGGTTTGCGGCGGCGACGGCTTGCAGCGGCGGCGGCGGCTTGCGGTGGCGGCTTGCGGTGGCGGCGGCGGTGGCGGCTTGCGGCGGCGGCTTGCGGTGGCGGCGGCGGTGGCTTGCGGCGGCGGTGGCGGCTTGCGGTGGCTTGCGGCGGCGGTGGCGGCTTGCGGCAACGGCGACGGCGGTTTGCGGCGGCGGCGGTGGCGGCTTCAAACACGTGGCCTTATGGGTACTTGAGATTCGTTGCCCAGAAAATTCATTCGGGATCCCACAGCTGCGACCAGTGTTCGTTACCTTTGAATGTATTGTTCTTGTTGGAGTGCAGAGAACACACCGTAGATCACTCCAGCAGTGTAGTGAGGAAGGTGAACACACCGTAGATCACTCCAGCAGTGTAGTGAGGAAGGTGAACACACCGTAGATCACTCCAGCAGTGTAGTGAGGAAGGTGAGAGTGTAGAGCTACGACCACCCGAGCTCCGACCTCCTCCGCCCGTGTGTGAGAATACTGACCCTGGGGCCACATTCACGAAGCAGTTACGCAAGTACTTACGAACCTGTACATCTTTTCCTCAATCTTTGACAGCTTTAGTTACATTTATTAAACAGTATACAAGCATGAAAACTTGCCAATCAACTGTTGTTATTGTTATAAACAGCCTCCTGGTGCTTCGGAGCTCATTAACTGTTTAATAATTGTAAACAAAGCCGATAAAAATTATGGAAAGATGAACAGGTTCGTAAGTGCTTGCGTAACTGCTTCGTGAATCTGGTCCCAGGTCTCCAGAGGGCCACTACCACCTGTGTAGGGAGTGACGTCACAGACCTGCCCGACCGTGATTGGCTACATCCCAACTGTCATACAATGTGAGTACTAACACACCTGTCATGTTCCCCTCAACCACCACACCTGTCATGTTCCCCACCACCACCACACCTGTCAAGTTTCTCCTCCCTTTCCCCTCCCCCCCACACACGAGTTAGGGGAGACATGTTCACCACATACAAGATTCTCAGAGGAATTAACAGGGCAGCAAAAAGCAATATATATAAGACAGGTTACACATTCACAAGGGGACACAGGTGGAGACTGAGTACCCACATGAGCCACAGGGACGTTAGAAGGAACTTTGTCAGTGTCAGAGTAGTTAACAGGTGGAATGTATTAGGCAGTGATGTGGTGGAGGCTGACTCCATACACAGTTTATAATGTAGATATGATAGAGCCCAATAGGCTCGGACGAGGACTGACCTGAGCCCAGGGTTTGTCAGCCCGCGTGTAGCAGACAGGAACGATGGACTCATCAATGTATCGGACACGTCTGTGTTCCGTCAGGGCGATCACCGGGCTGTAGGGAGACACATAGGCTGGTTATGTTGTGTGTGGGGGACACGGGCTGGTTATGTTGTGTGTGGGGGACACATGGGCTGGTTATGTTGTGTGTGGGGGACACATGGGCTGGTTATGTGGTGTGTGGGGGACACATGGGCTGGTTATGTGGTGTGTGGGGGACACATAGGCTGGTTATGTTGTGTGTGGGAGACACATGGGCTGGTTATGTGGTGTGTGGGGGACACATGGGCTGGTTATGTTGTGTGTGGGGGACACATGGGCTGGTTATGTTGTGTGTGGGAGACACATGGGCTGGTTATGTGGTGTGTGTGGGACACATGGGCTGGTTATGTTGTGTGTGGGAGACACATGGGCTGGTTATGTGGTGTGTGGGGGACACATGGGCTGGTTATGTGGTGTGTGGGGGACACATGGGCTGGTTATGTTGTGTGTGGGAGACACATGGGCTGGTTATGTGGTGTGTGTGGGACACATGGGCTGGTTATGTTGTGTGTGGGAGACACATGGGCTGGTTATGTGGTGTGTGGGGACACATGGGCTGGTTATGTGGTGTGTGGGGGACACATGGGCTGGTTATGTTGTGTGTGGGGGACACATGGGCTGGTTATGTGGTGTGTGGGGGACACATGGGCTGGTTATGTTGTGTGTGGGGGACACATGGGCTGGTTATGTTGTGTGTGGGAGACACATGGGCTGGTTATGTTGTGTGTGGGGGACACATGGGCTGGTTATGTGGTGTGTGGGGGACACATGGGCTGGTTATGTGGTGTGTGGGGGACACATGGGCAGGTTATGTTGTGGGGGGGACACATGGGCTGGTTATGTGGTGTGTGGGGGACACATGGGCTGGTTATGTGGTGTGTGGGGGACACATGGGCTGGTTATGTGGTGTGTGGGGGACACATGGGCTGGTTATGTTGTGTGTGGGGGACACATGGGCTGGTTGTGTGGTGTGTGGGGGACACATGGGCTGGTTATGTTGTGTGTGGGGGATACATGGGCTGGTTATGTGGTGTGTGGGGGACACATGGGCAGGTTATGTTGTGGGGGGGACACATGGGCTGGTTATGTGGTGTGTGGGGGACACATGGGCTGGTTATGTTGTGTGTGGGGGACACATAGGCTGGTTATGTGGTGTGTGGGGGACACATAGGCTGGTTATGTTGTGTGTGTGGGACACATTGGCTGGTTATGTGGTGTGTGGGGACACATGGGCTGGTTATGTTGTGTGTGGGGGACACATGGGCTGGTTATGTGGTGTGTGGGGGACACATGGGCAGGTTATGTTGTGGGGGGGGACACATGGGTTGGTTATGTTGTGTGTGTGGGACACATGGGCTGGTTATGTGGTGTGTGGGGACACATGGGCTGGTTATGTAGTGGGGGAGACACATGGGCGGTGGTGAGGACACATGGGCTGTGGGGAGGACACATGGGCTGTGGGGGAGACACATGGGCTGTGTGGGGAGGACACATGGGCTGTGGGGAGGACACATGGGCTGTGGGGGAGACACATGGGCTGTGTGGGGAGGACACATGGGCTGTGGGGGAGACACATGGGCTGTGGGGGAGACACATGGGCTGTGGGAAGACACATGGGCTGTGGGGGAGACACATGGGCTGTGGGAAGACACATGGGCTGTGGGGGAGACACATGGGCTGTGGGGAACACATGGGCTGTGGGGGACACATGGGCTGTGGGAAGACACATGGGCTGTGGGGGAGACACATGGGCTGTGGGAAGACACATGGGCTGTGGGAAGACACATGGGCTGTGGGGGAGACACATGGGCTGTGGGAAGACACATGGGCTGTGGGGGAGACACATGGGCTGTGTGAGGAGGACACATGGGCTGTGGGGGAGACACATGGGCTGTGTGGGGAGGACACATGGGCTGTGGGGGAGACACATGGGCTGTGGGGGAGACACATGGCCTGTGGGAAGACACATGGGCTGTGGGGGAGACACATGGGCTGTGGGAAGACACATGGGCTGTGGGGGAGACACATGGGCTGTGGGGGACACATGGGCTGTGGGGGACACATGGGCTGTGGGAAGACACATGGGCTGTGGGGGAGACACATGGGCTGTGGGAAGACACATGGGCTGTGGGAAGACACATGGGCTGTGGGAAGACACATGGGCTGTGGGGGAGACACATGGGCTGTGGGAAGACACATGGGCTGTGGGGGAGACACATGGGCTGTGTGGGGAGGACACATGGGCTGTGTGGGAGACACATGGGCTGTGTGGGGAGGACACATGGGCTGTGGGGGAGACACATGGGCTGTGGGGGAGACACATGGGCTGTGGGAAGACACATGGGCTGTGGGGGAGACACATGGGCTGTGGGAAGACACATGGGCTGTGGGGGAGACACATGGGCTGTGGGGGACACATGGGCTGTGGGGGACACATGGGCTGTGGGGGACACATGGGCTGTGGGAAGACACATGGGCTGTGGGAAGACACATGGGCTGTGGGAAGACACATGGGCTGTGGGGGAGACACATGGGCTGTGGGGGAGACACATGGGCTGTGGGGGAGACACATGGGCTGTGGGAAGACACATGGGCTGTGGGGGAGACACATGGGCTGTGGGAAGACACATGGGCTGTGGGGGAGACACATGGGCTGTGGGAAGACACATGGGCTGTGGGAAGACACATGGGCTGTGGGGGAGACACATGGGCTGTGGGGGACACATGGGCTGTGGGGGACACATGGGCTGTGGAAGACACATGGGCTGTGGGGGAGACACATGGGCTGTGGGGGACACATGGGCTGTGGGGGACACATGGGCTGTGGGGGACACATGGGCTGAGGGAAGACACATGGGCTGTGGGAAGACACATGGGCTGTGGGGGAGACACATGGGCTGTGGGGGAGACACATGGGCTGTGGGAAGACACATGGGCTGTGGGGAAGACATATGGGCTGTGGGGAAGACACATGGGCTGTGGGGACACATGGGCTGTGGGGGGACACATGTGCTGTGTGGGGACGCATGGGCTGTGGGGGACACATGGGCTGTGGGGAAGACACATGGGCTGTGGGGGACACATGGGCTGTGGGGGAGACACATGGGCTGTGGGGAAGACACATGGGCTGTGGGGGACACATGGGCTGTGGGGGAGACATTTGAGCTGTGGGGGACACATGGGCTGTGGGGACACATGGGCTGTGGGGAGGATACATGGGTTGTGGGAGGAACAATACATAAACAAGACCGCCGTGGTGGGGTCGTTGCCCCCCGTGTAAGGGGGGACTGACCTGGTGAGGCAGGTGGCGATGACCCAGACGAGGAGGCAGGTGAGGGCGGCCCGGAGCCTGGTGCAGGAGGCGGCCACAGTGAGGGGGTGACAGATGGCCCGGTACCGCTCCACGGAGATGGCCAGGATGGTCAGCATGGAGGCGTGGGCCACCGTGAACTCCAGGTACGGCACAACCTTGCCTGCACACACACACAATATATGGCCTTATTAACCTCTCTCAACTACACTTGTGTCTCGGGACACATGTATGTGTCTCCTACACTCAGGTACGGCACAACCTTGCCTGCACACACACACAATATATGGCCTTATTAACCTCTCTCAACTACACTTGTGTCTCGGGACACATGTATGTGTCTCCTACACTCACCTGCCAGTATGTATCAACTCATAAACACAGACCATTCCATCCACCCGCCAACCCCTCAGCTGTTTACGAATGAAAAACGGTTTACCCATGACTAACAACTGCTGACGTTCGAACACTTCCGGAACAAGTGCTTCACTGACGACTGGTGTTCGAACCACAACCCTATAAATGCCTCAACCACGTACTACAAATACAAATAATATATAACAATACTAATTTATATTTGAGAACATTTCTATCATGACTGAAGAGCAGGTTAATGAATGTGTCAGTGGGGTCGACCGCTGGATGGAATGGACTTGCTCAGAGGACGGGTTGTATAATAACAAAATTTCATCGTGTCTGGGACAGGAAGCCAGGGACAAGTTAGGAATTAATTAGGGTGGGCTCCTCCTCCTGGGCCCCAAACTTCCTCACTCTTCAACTACTCAACCACTAATACACCACTGCTCATCCACTAATCATTCTGAAGCAATGATTCTGATGAATCGTTCAGGAACCTGTGTAAGGAATCATTCAGAATCTTGTACACCACATATGTAAGACCAATCCTGGAGTATGCGGCCCCAGCATGGAGCCCGTACCTTGTCAAGCACAAGACGAAGCTGGAAAAAGTCCAAAGGTATGCCACTAGACTAGTCCCAGAATTAAGAGGCATGAGTTACGAGGAAAGGCTGCGGGAAATGCACCTTACGACACTGGAAGACAGAAGAGTAAGGGGAGACATGATCACAACCTACAAAATCCTCAGAGGAATCGACCGGGTAAACAAGGATAAACTATTCAACACTGGAGGGACGCGAACAAGGGGACACAGGTGGAAACTGAGTACCCACATGAGCCACAGAGACGTTAGAAGGAACTTTTTCAGTGTCAGAGTAGTTAATAAATGGAATGCATTAGGCAGTGATGTGGTGGAGGCTGACTCCATACACAGTTTCAAGTACTCACCTAATTGTGCTTGCGGGGGTTGAGCTCTGGCTCTTTGGTCCCGCCTCTCAACCGTCAATCAACTGGTGTACAGGTTCCTGAGCCTATTGGGCTCTATCATATCTACATTATAAACTGTGTATGGAGTCAGCCTCCACCACATCACTGCCTAATGCATTCCATTTATTAACTACTCTGACACTGAAAAAATTCTTTCTAACGTCTCTGTGGCTCATCTGGGTACTCAGTTTCCACCTGTGTCCTCTTGTTCGTGTCCCACCCGTGCTGAAGAGTTTGTCTTTGTCCACCCTGTCAATTCCCCTGAGAATTTTGTAGGTGGTTATCATGTCTCCCCTTACTCTTCTGTTTTCCAGGGATGTGAGGTTCAGCTCCTTTAGCCTTTCCTCGTAGCTCATGTCTCTCAGTTCCGGGACGAGCCTGGTGGCATACCGCTGAATCTTTTCTAACTTTGTCTTGTGTTTAACTAGGTATGGACTCCAGGCTGGAGCTGCATACTCCAGGATTGGTCTTACATAAGTTGTATACAGGTTTCTTAAAGATTCCTTACACAAGTTTCTGAAGGCAGTTCTTATGTTGGCCAGTCTAGCATATGCCGCTGATGATATCCTTTTGATGTGGGCCGCTGGGGATAGGTTCGGTGTGATATCAACCCCCAGATCTTTCTCTCTATTTGACTCTTGCAGGATATCACCTCCCAGATGGTACCTTGTGTTCAGCCTCTTGCTCCCTTCGCCTAATTTCATCACCTTACACTTTCCTGAGTTGAACTTTAGCAGCCATTTTCTAGACCATTCCTCCAGTTTGTCCAGGTCAAGTGTAGATATGATAGAGCCCAATAGGCTCAGGAACCTGTACACCAGTTGATTGACAGTTGAGAGGCGGGACCAAAGAGCCAGAGCTCAACCTCCGCAAGCACAATTAGGTGAGTACACACACACACGCACGCGCGCGCACACGCGTGAAGGTACTGCCGGAGCTGAGCAGGTCAGGGCGACTATGGAAATTTACGACCACGAGCACCAATGGTTGACTTACCACAAGGTCCCAGACACTATACAGGACCTCTTAGTGGTCCACTAGTGGTCCCAGACACTATACAGGACCTCTTAGTGGTCCACTAGTGGTCCCAGACACTATACAGGACCTCCTAGTGGTCCACCACTGGTCCCAGGCACTATACAGGACCTCTTAGTGGTCCACTAGTGGTCCCAGGCACTATACAGGACCTCCTAGTGGTCCACCACTGGTCCCAGGCACTACACAGGACCTCCTAGTGGTCCACCACTGGTCCCAGGCACTACACAGGACCTCTTAGTGGTCCACTAGTGGTCCCAGGCACTATACAGGACCTCTTAGTGGTCCACTAGTGGTCCCAGGCACTATACAGGACCTCCTAGTGGTCCACTAGTGGTCCCAGGCACTATACAGGACCTCCTAGTGGTCCACTAGTGGTCCCAGGCACTATACAGGACCTCCTAGTGGTCCACCACTGGTCCCAGGCACTACACAGGACCTCTTAGTGGTCCACTACTGGTCTGAGGCACTACACAGGACCTCCTAGTGGTCCACTAGTGGTCCCAGGCACTACACAGGACCTCCTAGTGGTCCACCACTGGTCTCAGACACGACACAGGACCTCCCAGTGGTCCACCACTGGTCCCAGGCGCTCCACAGGACCTCCTAGTGGTCCACCACTGGTCCCAGGCACTACACAGGACCTCTTAGTGGTCCACTAGTGGTCCCAGGCACTACACAGGACCTCCTAGTGGTCCACCACTGGTCCCAGGCACTACACAGGACCTCTTAGTGGGCCACTACTGGTCCGAGGCACTACACAGGACCTCCTAGTGGTCCACTAGTGGTCCCAGGCACTACACAGGACCTCCTAGTGGTCCACCACTGGTCTCAGACACGACACAGGACCTCCCAGTGGTCCACCACTGGTCCCAGGCGCTACACAGGACCTCCTAGTGGTCCACCACTGGTCCCAGGCACTACACAGGACCTCTTAGTGGTCCACTAGTGGTCCCAGGCACTACACAGGATCTCCTAGTGGTCCACCACTGGTCCCAGGCACTACACACGATCTCCTAGTGGTCCACCACTGGTCAGAGGCACTACACAGGACCTCTTAGTGGTATACTACTGGTCCGAGGCACTACACAGGACCTCTTAGTGGTCCACTACTGATCCAAGGCACTACACAGGACCTCCTAGTGGTCCACTAGTGGTCCCAGGCACTACACAGGACCTCCTAGTGGTCCACCAATGGCCCCAGTTACTACACAGGACCTCTTAGTGGTCCACCACTGGTCCCAGGCACTACACAGGACCTCCTAGTGGTCCACCACTGGTCCCAGGCACTATACAGGACCTCTTAGTGGTCCACTAGTGGTCCCAGACACTACACAGGACCACCTAGTGGTCCACCACTGGTCCCAGGCACTACACAGGACCTCTTAGTGGTCCACTACTGGTCCGAGGCACTACACAGGACCTCCTAGTGGTCCACTAGTGGTCCCAGGCACTACACAGGACCTCCTAGTGGTCCACCACTGGTCCCAGGCACTACACAGGACCTCTTAGTGGTCCACCACTGGTCCGAGGCACTACACAGGACCTCCTAGAGGTCCACCATTGGTCCCAGGCACTACACAGGACCTCTTAGTGGTACACTAGTGGTCCCAGGCACTACACAGGACCTCCTAGTGGACCACCACTGGTCCCAGGCACTACACAGGACCTCTTAGTGGTCCACCACTGGTCCCAGGCACTACACAGGACTTCCTAGTGGTCCACTAGTGGTCCCAGGCACTACACAGGACCTCCTAGTGGTCCACTAGTGGTCCCAAGCACTACACAAGACCTCCTAGTGGTCCACCACTGGTCCCAGGCACTACACAAGACCTCCTAGTGGTCCACCACTGGTCCCAGGCACTATACAGGACCTCCCAGTGGTCCACCACTGGTCCCAGACACTACACAGGACCTGCTAGTGGTCCACCACTGGTCCCAGGCACTATACAGGACCTCCTAGTGGTTCACTAGTGGTCCCAGGCACTACACAGGACCTGCTAGTGGTCCACCACTGGTCCCAGGCTCTACAAAGGACCTCCTAGTGGTCCACCACTGGTCCCTGGCACTACACAGGACCTCTTAGTGGTACACTAGTGGTCCCAGGCACTACACAGGACCTCCTAGTGGACCACCACTGGTCCCAGGCACTACACAGGACCTCTTAGTGGTCCACCACTGGTCCCAGGCACTACACAGGACTTCCTAGTGGTCCACTAGTGGTCCCAGGCACTACACAGGACCTCCTATTGGTCCACTAGTGGTCCCAGGCACTACACAAGACCTCCTAGTGGTCCACCACTGGTCCCAGGCACTACACAAGACCTCCTAGTGGTCCACCACTGGTCCCAGGCACTATACAGGACCTCCCAGTGGTCCACCACTGGTCCCAGACACTACACAGGACCTGCTAGTGGTCCACCACTGGTCCCAGGCACTATACAGGACCTCCTAGTGGTCCCAGGCACTACACAGGACCTGCTTGTGGTCCACCACTGGTCCCAGGCTCTACAAAGGACCTCCTAGTGGTCCACCACTGGTCCCTGGCACTACACAGGACCTCTTAGTGGTCCACCACTGGTCCCAGACACTACACAGGACCTCCTAGCGGTCCACCACTGGTCCCAGGCACTATACAGGACCTCTTAGTGGTCCACCACTGGTCCCAGGCACTATACAGGACCTCCCAGTGGTCCACCTCTGGTCTCAGACACTACACAGGACCTCTTAGTGGTCCACCACTGGTCCCAGGCACTACACAGGACCTCCTAGTGGTCCACTAGTGGTCCCAGGCACTACACAGGACCTCTTAGTGGTCCCAGGCACTACACAGGACCTGCTAGTGGTCCACCACTGGTCCCAGGCACTACACAGGAAATATTAGTGGTCCACTAGTGGTCCGAGGCACTACACAGGACCTCCCAGTGGTCCACCACTGGTCCCAGACACTACACAGGACCTCCTAGTGGTCCACCACTGGTCCCAGGCACTACACAGGACCTCCCAGTGGTCCACCACTGGTCCCAGACACTACACAGGACCTCCTAGTGGTCCACCACTGATCCCAGGCACTACACAGGACCTCTTAGTGGTCCACCACTGGTCCCAGACACTACACAGGACCTCCTAGTGGTCCACCACTGGTCCCAGACACTACACAGGACCTCTTAGTGGTCCACCACTGGTCCCTGGCACTACACAGGACCTCCTAGTGGTCCACCACTGGTCCCAGACACTACACAGGACCTCCTAGTGGTCCACCACTGGTCCCAGGCACTACATAGGACCTCCTAGTGGTCCACCACTGGTCCCAGACACTACACAGGACCTCCCAGTGGTCCACCACTGGTCCCAGGCACTATACAGGACCTCCTAGTAGTCCACCACTGGTCCCAGGCACTACACAGGACCTCCTAGTGGTCCACCACTGGTCCCAGGCACTACACAGGACCTCCTAGTGGTCCACTAGTGGTCCCAGGCACTACACAGGACCTCCTAGTGGTTCACTACTGGTCCCAGGCACTACACAGGGCCTCCTAGTGGTCCACCACTGGTCCCAGACACTACACAGGACCTCCAAGTGGTCCACCACTGGTCCCAGGCACTACACAGGACCTCCTAGTGGTCCACCACTGGTCCCAGACACGACACAGGACCTCCCAATGGTCCACCACTGGTCCCAGGCACTATACAGGCTCTCCTAGTAGTCCACCACTGGTCCCAGGCACTACACAGGACCTCCAAGTGGTCCACCACTGGTCCCAGACACTACACAGGACCTCCTAGTGGTCCACCACTGATCCCAGGCACTACACAGGACCTCCTAGTGGTCCACCACTGGTCCCAGGCACTACACAGGACCTCCTAGTGGTCCACCACTGGTCCCAGGCACTACACAGGACCTCTTAGTGGTCCACACTGGTCCGAGGCACTACACAGGACCTCCTAGTGGTCCACCAATGGCCCCAGTTACTACACAGGACCTCTTAGTGGTCCACCACTGGTCCCAGGCACTACACAGGACCTCCTAGTGGTCCACCACTGGTCCCAGGCACTATACAGGACCTCTTAGTGGTCCACTAGTGGTCCCAGACACTACACAGGACCACCTAGTGGTCCACCACTGGTCCCAGGCACTACACAGGACCTCTTAGTGGTCCACTACTGGTCCGAGGCACTACACAGGACCTCCTAGTGGTCCACTAGTGTTCCCAGGCACTACACAGGACCTCCTAGTGGTCCACCACTGGTCCCAGGCACTACACAGGACCTCTTAGTGGTCCACCACTGGTCCGAGGCACTACACAGGACCTCCTAGTGGTCCACCATTGGTCCCAGGCACTACACAGGACCTCTTAGTGGTACACTAGTGGTCCCAGGCACTACACAGGACCTCCTAGTGGACCACCACTGGTCCCAGGCACTACACAGGACCTCTTAGTGGTCCACCACTGGTCCCAGGCACTACACAGGACTTCCTAGTGGTCCACTAGTGGTCCCAGGCACTACACAGGACCTCCTAGTGGTCCACTAGTGGTCCCAAGCACTACACAAGACCTCCTAGTGGTCCACCACTGGTCCCACGCACTACACAAGACCTCCTAGTGGTCCACCACTGGTCCCAGGCACTATACAGGACCTCCCAGTGGTCCACCACTGGTCCCAAACACTACACAGGACCTGCTAGTGGTCCACCACTGGTTCCAGGCACTATACAGGACCTCCTAGTGGTTCACTAGTGGTCCCAGGCACTACACAGGACCTGCTAGTGGTCCACCACTGGTCCCAGGCTCTACAAAGGACCTCCTAGTGGTCCACCACTGGTCCCTGGCACTACACAGGACCTCTTAGTGGTACACTAGTGGTCCCAGGCACTACACAGGACCTCCTAGTGGACCACCACTGGTCCCAGGCACTACACAGGACCTCTTAGTGGTCCACCACTGGTCCCAGGCACTACACAGGACTTCCTAGTGGTCCACTAGTGGTCCCAGGCACTACACAGGACCTCCTATTGGTCCACTAGTGGTCCCAGGCACTACACAAGACCTCCTAGTGGTCCACCACTGGTCCCAGGCACTACACAAGACCTCCTAGTGGTCCACCACTGGTCCCAGGCACTATACAGGACCTCCCAGTGGTCCACCACTGGTCCCAGACACTACACAGGACCTGCTAGTGGTCCACCACTGGTCCCAGGCACTATACAGGACCTCCTAGTGGTCCCAGGCACTACACAGGACCTGCTTGTGGTCCACCACTGGTCCCAGGCTCTACAAAGGACCTCCTAGTGGTCCACCACTGGTCCCTGGCACTACACAGGACCTCTTAGTGGTCCACCACTGGTCCCAGACACTACACAGGACCTCCTAGCGGTCCACCACTGGTCCCAGGCACTATACAGGACCTCTTAGTGGTCCACCACTGGTCCCAGGCACTATACAGGACCTCCCAGTGGTCCACCTCTGGTCTCAGGCACTACACAGGACCTCTTAGTGGTCCACCACTGGTCCCAGGCACTACACAGGACCTCCTAGTGGTCCACTAGTGGTCCCAGGCACTACACAGGACCTCTTAGTGGTCCCAGGCACTACACAGGACCTGCTAGTGGTCC
>NC_091163.1:36613440-36635940 GCF_040958095.1 Procambarus clarkii
AACTTTGTAACACAGCATCAACATGGGTTCAGGGATGGCAGGTCCTGCCTCACAGGGTTACTTGAATTCTACGACCAGGCAACAAAAATAAGGCAAGAAAGAGAAGGGTGGGCAGACTGCATATTTTTGGATTGTCAGAAAGCCTTTGATACAGTGCCACACAAGAGGCTAGTGAAAAAGCTGGAGATGCAGGCTGGAGTGAAAGGGAAGGTACTCCGGTGGATACAGGAATACCTAAGCAACAGGAGACAACGAGTCAGTGTGAGGGGTGAGGTCTCAGATTGGCGAGACGTTACAAGTGGAGTCCCGCAGGGGTCAGTCCTTGAACCTATACTGTTTCTGATATATGTAAATGATCTCCCAGAGGGTATAGAATCGTTTCTCTCAATGTTTGCCGATGATGCAAAAATTATGAGGAGGATTGAAACAGAGGATGATAGTAGGACTCTACAAGATGACCTAGACAGACTGAGTGAAAGGTCCAATAAATGGTTGTTAAAGTTCAATCCGAGTAAATGCAAAGTAATGAAACTAGGCAGTGGAAACAGGAGGCCAGACACAGGATACAGAATAGGAGATGAAGTACTTAATGAAACAGACAGAGAGAAAGATCTAGGAGTTGATATCACACCAAACCTGTCTCCTGAAGCCCACATAAAGAGAATAACGTCTGCGGCATATGCGAGGCTGGCTAACATCAGAACGGCGTTCAGGAACCTGTGTAAGGAATCATTCAGAATCTTGTACACCACATATGTAAGACCAATCCTGGAGTATGTGGCCCCAGCATGGAGCCCGTACCTTGTCAAGCACAAGACGAAGCTGGAAAAAGTTCAAAGGTATGCCACTAGACTAGTCCCAGAACTAAGAGGCATGAGTTACGAGGAAAGGCTGCGGGAAATGCACCTTACGACACTGGAAGACAGAAGAGTAAGGGGAGACATGATCACAACCTACAAAATCCTCAGAGGAATCGACCGGGTAAACAAGGATAAACTATTCAACACTGGTGGGACGCGAACAAGGGGACACAGGTGGAGACTGAGTACCCACATGAGCCACAGAGACGTTAGAAGGAACTTTGTCAGTGTGGGAGTAGTTAACGGATGGAATGCATTAGGCAGTGATGTGGTGGAGGCTGACTCCATACACAGTTTATAATGTAGATATGATAGAGCC
Source organism: Procambarus clarkii (assembly GCF_040958095.1). Taxonomy (NCBI): domain Eukaryota; kingdom Metazoa; phylum Arthropoda; class Malacostraca; order Decapoda; family Cambaridae; genus Procambarus; species Procambarus clarkii. The sequence continues at coordinate 36,614,620 of NC_091163.1, forward strand.
CAATAGGCTCAGGAACCTGTACACCAGTTGATTGACAGTTGAGAGGCGGGACCAAAGAGCCAAAGCTCAACCCCCGCAAGCACAACTAGGTGAGTACACACACACACACACACACACACACATCGGTGATCGAACCCCGACCCTTGGTAGAGCGAGTTGGTCGCTGTACCATCTAGCCTAAGCGGTTAAGTTCACTTGCTGGTAAACCAACTGGAATAGTTTAAGATAACGACCAAGAAGGAAACACACTTGTCTAAGATAACAAAGAAAGTTTTGTTGTTTGTGTTGGAGATATAAACACTCAAGATGGCGGGGACACACTTGAAGTGTTACAGGTTGTGAGACTCGAGGCTGTGAACACCACCTTACACTCCAAGTTGGCCTCCACCATCACTGTGTGTGGGTGTACTCTCACCTTACACTCCAAGTTGGCCTCCACCATCACTGTGTGGGTGTACTCTCTTACACTCCAAGTTGGCCTCCACCATCACTGTGTGTGTACTCTCTTACACTCCAAGTTGGCCTCCACCACCACTGTGTGGGTGTGTACTCTCACCTTACACTCCAAGTTGGCCTCCACCACCACTGTGTGGGTGTGTACTCTCACCTTACACTCCAAGTTGGCCTCCAACACCACTGTGTGGGTGTGTACTCTCACCTTACACTCCAAGTTGGCCTCCACCACCACTGTGTGGGTGTGTACTCTCACCTTACACTCCAAGTTGGCCTCCACCATCACTGTGTGGGTGTACTCTCACCTTACACTCCAAGTTGGCCTCCACCATCACTGTGTGGGTGTGTACTCTCACCTTACACTCCAAGTTGGCCTCCACCATCACTGTGTGTGTGTGTACTCTCACCTTACACTCCAAGTTGGCCTCCACCACCACTGTGTGTGTGTGTACTCTCACCTTACACTCCAAGTTGGCCTCCACCACCACTGTGTGGGTGTGTACTCTCACCTTACACTCCAAGTTGGCCTCCACCACCACTGTGTGGGTGTGTACTCTCACCTTACACTCCAAGTTGGCCTCCACCACCACACTGTGGGTGTGTACTCTCACCTTACACTCCAAGTTGGCCTCCACCACCACTGTGTGGGTGTGTACTCTCACCTTACACTCCAAGTTGGCCTCCACCACCACTGTGTGGGTGTGTACTCTCACCTTACACTCCAAGTTGGCCTCCACCATCACTGTGTGGGTGTACTCTCACCTTACACTCCAAGTTGGCCTCCACCATCACTGTGTGGGTGTGTACTCTCACCTTACACTCCAAGTTGGCCTCCACCATCACTGTGTGTGTGTGTACTCTCACCTTACACTCCAAGTTGGCCTCCACCACCACTGTGTGTGTGTGTACTCTCACCTTACACTCCAAGTTGGCCTCCACCATCACTGTGTGTGTGTGTACTCTCTTACACTCCAAGTTGGCCTCCACCATCACTGTGTGTGTGTACTCTCACCTTACACTCCAAGTTGGCCTCCACCACCACTGTGTGTGTGTGTACTCTCACCTTACACTCCAAGTTGGCCTCCACCATCACTGTGTGGGTGTACTCTCTTACACTCCAAGTTGGCCTCCACCATCACTGTGTGGGTGTACTCTCTTACACTCCAAGTTGGCCTCCACCATCACTGTGTGTGTGTACTCTCTTACACTCCAAGTTGGCCTCCACCATCACTGTGTGGGTGTACTCTCTTACACTCCAAGTTGGCCTCCACCATCACTGTGTGTGTGTACTCTCTTACACTCCAAGTTGGCCTCCACCATCACTGTGTGGGTGTACTCTCTTACACTCCAAGTTGGCCTCCACCATCACTGTGTGGGTGTACTCTCCTAGTGGTGATGGCGGGGGTGGAGCTCTGGCTCTTGGGTCCCGCCTCTCAACTGTCAATCAACTGGTGTACAAGTTCCTGGGCCTATTGGGCTCTATCATATCTACATTATAAACTGTGTATGGAGTCAGCCTCCACCACATCACTTCCTAATGCATTCCATCCGTTAACTACTCTGACACTGACAAAGTTCCTTCTAACGTCTCTGTGGCTCATGTGGGTACTCAGTTTCCACCTGTGTCCCCTAGTGCGTGTGCCCCTTGTGTTAAATAGTCTGTCTTTATCTACCTATCATTTCCTCTGAAAATCTTGTATGTGGTGATCATGTCCCCTCTAACTCTTCTGTCTCCCAACGACGTGAGGTTCAATTCCCGTAGTCTCTCTTCGTAGCTCATACCTCTCAGTTCGGGTACTAGTCTGGTGGCAAACCTTGGAACCTTCCCCAATTTTGTCTTATGCTTGACTAGATATGGACTCCATGCTGGAGCCGCATACTCCAGGATTGGTCTGACATATGTGGTATACAAAGTTCTGAATGATTCCTTACACAAGTTTCTAAAGGCTGTTCTTATGTTGGCCAACCTAGCATATGCCGTTGATGTTATCCTCTTGATATGGGCTTCAGGGGACAGGTCTGGCGTGATATCAACTCCCAAGTCTTTCTCTCTGACTCTTGAAGTATTTCATCTCCCAAATGATATCTTGTAACTGGTCTCCTGCTCCCTACACCTATCTTCATTACATTATGTCTTCGCTCTATTGTGTAGTAAATAAATAGGTAATAAACAAAAGAAGGCACCAAGCCGGGACGGCTATGAAGCACCACGAAGTGTGCGGGGTGTTCATAGGGCGCTAAATGTCACTAAGGATGCCAGAACGGGAACAATAGGGCATAAGGCGAACGATATCAAAAGTATCCGATTCACCAAGAATTCTATCGAGGGACAAGTGACCGCGAGGGACGGTCGGGAAGCAAGACACACGCTCGTCCTGGAAGTCAGGACATTCAACAAGGATATGCGCGACTGTAAGAGGGACAATGTACTTTGGACAATAAGGAACAGACGCTCCATTAAGTGCCTGCGAGTTAAGCGCGAATGGCCAATACACAACCTTGCCAGAGCTGTTTCCCACCGCCGGTTAGCATGGTAGGAGGAAGGCCACGGGGTACACACTACTGTTAAGAGTACAAAGTTTGTTACCAGTAACAGATGACCAACAACCCTGCCAATGGGCAAGGATGTAGGAATGAATAACAGGGTAGAAGTCAGAATAAGGAACACCTTTACGGGAGATGGGACAAGTGCGGATAGCTTCCTTAGCGGCAGCGTCCACACGCTCATTTATGTACACACCAAAATGGCTGGGAACCCAGCACATCTCCAATGTCTTAAGTCTACTGGAAACAAGAAACAGCCAATGCTGAACTTCGACGACCACCGGATGAACTAGATTAAAGGACTCCAGAGCCATGAGGACACTGCCAGAGTCAACTACAACAACAAAGGAGGATTGACAGCAAGAAAGCAGTTGACAAAGAGCATAATGGAATAGCATAAAGTTCTGCTGTGAAGATGCTGGTCTCCGGAGGCAGGCGACACATATAGGTGTGGTCAGGAAAAACAACAGAGTAGCCTACACCGTCCGCAGACTTAGACCCGTCGGTGAAGATGCTGGTCTCCGGAGGCAGGCGACACATATAGGTGTGGTCAGGAAAAACAACAGAGTAGCCTACACCGTCCGCAGACTTAGACCCATCGGTGAAGATGCTGGTCTCCGGAGGAAGGCGACACATATAGGTGTGGTCAGGAAAAACAACAGAGTAGCCTACACCGTCCGCAGACTTAGACCCATCGGTGAAGATGGAAATGGAGCGAGAGTGGGAAGAAAAGTGTTCAAGGAAAACGAGTTTCAGAACTGTAGGAGGAGTAAAAGCTTTAGTGATGTGGATCAGGGGTTTACACACTTTAGGAAGGGGGACCCTCCACGGGGGCAAGGACGGAACAACACGAGGAGAAATATTGGTAATACTAACCGAAAGAATTCTGTAAGTGAGACAACCGTACAGATAGAGGTAGGTGGTGAAGGGGAACAGGGACCACAGGAGGGGTACAGGGACCACAGGAGGGGTACAGGGACCACAGGAGGGGTACAGGGACCACAGGAGGGGTACAGGGACCACAGGAGGGGTACAGGGACCACAGGAGGGGTACAGGGACCACAGGAGGGGTACAGGGACCACAGGAGGGGTACAGGGACCACAGGAGGGGTACAGGTACCACAGGAGGGGTACAGGGACCACAGGAGGGGTACAAGCGAGAGTGAAGGTGTTGTAAGGACCTGGTTGATACCTGGTTGTTACCTGGTTGATACCTGGTTGTTACCTGGTTGATACCTGGTTGTTACCTGGTTGATACCTGGTTGTTACCTGGTTGATACCTGGTTGTTACCTGGTTGATACCTAAGACCTCACAAGGTAGCGAAGACAGTAGCGATGACGGCGGTCGTGTAGAGACAGGACGCCAGTGTCAACATACAGGCTGAGGGTGGGAGTGGAACACCAGAGCTGAGGCGCAGCTCAGTATGGTGGTGCAGAACATCAACACGGTGAAGAGTAGAGGGAGAAGCAGACAATTAAGCAGGGCAACCATAAATTGAGTTTAGACAGAACGAGAGAGGAACATAAAGAGAGGAGTGTGCGCCTATCAGCTCCCCAAGCAGTATGAGACAAAACCTTTAGTAAGTTAAGGATCTTAAACTATTCAACTCTGAGGGGCGACGCTGGATATGGGGCGATCAGGACAAACGAGTGTCGAAGATTAACCGCAGAAGCTTAGCGGGATCCCTGTACACAAGAGGATGACTATAGAGCGACGAAAGGGGGACGGAGAACGACCTGCTTCCCAGTAAGAGTCATGGCACAAGTCTTACTTGTAGAGAACTTGAGGCCATGACTGGTGGCCCAAGACGACACAGCATCACTCACAAGTTGAAGCTGGTGTTGGAGGAGAGGCGAGTCATCACCCCTGACAGCAGAGGGTAAGATGGTCGACACAGAGAGCTGAGAAGATGCCAGAAGCAAGAGAGGAAAGAAGACCATTGAGGCCAACCAGGAGGAGTAGTGCTCAGAACACTACCTTGGGGTACACCTTTGTATTGCCTTACAGAGGCAGAGAGAGCGGCACCTGCCTCACTCTACAGGAACGACCAGAGGTCCACGCTGCGGTCTGGTCGACGCTGCGGTCTGGTCGACGCTGCGGCCTGGTCGACGCTGCGGTCTGGTCGACGCTGGGGTCTGGTCCACGCTGTGGTCTGGTCCACGCTGCGGTCTGGTCCACGCTGCGGTCTGGTCCATGCTGCGGTCTGGTCGACGCTGCGGTCTGGTCGACGCTGTGGTCTGGTCCACGCTGCGGTCTGGTCCACGCTGCGGTCTGGTCGACGCTGCGGTCTGGTCGACGCTGCGGCCTGGTCGACGCTGCGGTCTGGTCGACGCTGCGGTCTGGTCTACGCTGCGGTCTGGTCGACGCTGCGGTCTGGTCGACGCTGGGGTCTGGTCGACGCTGGGGTCTGGTCGACGCTGGGGTCTGGTCGACGCTGCGATCTGGTCGACGCTGCGGTCTGGTCCACGCTGCGGTCTGGTCGCGCTGCGATCTGGTCCACGCTGCGATCTGGTCCACGCTGCGGCCTGGTCCACGCTGCGGTCTGGTCCACGCTGCGGCCTGGTCGACGCTGCGGTCTGGTCCACGCTGCGGCCTGGTCCACGCTGCGGTCTGGTCCACGCTGCGGTCTGGTCGCGCTGCGATCTGGTCCACGCTGCAATCTGGTCCACGCTGCGGTCTGGTCGATGCTGCGGTCTGGTCGACGCTGCGGCCTGGTCGACGCTGCGGTCTGGTCCACGCTGCGGCCTGGTCCACGCTGCGGTCTGGTCCACGCTGCGGTCTGGTCCACGCTGCGGCCTGGTCCACACTGCGGTCTGGTCGCGCTGCGGTCTGGTCCACGCTGCGGTCTGGTCGCGCTGCGGTCTGGTTGCGCTGCGATCTGGTCCACGCTGCGGCCTGGTCCACGCTGCGGTGTGGTCCACGCTGCGGTGTGGTCCACGCTGCGGTCTGGTCCACGCTGCGGTCTGGTCCACGCTGCGGTCTGGTCCACGCTGCAGTCTGGTCGACACTACAGTCTGGTCGACGCTGCGGTCTGGTCGACGCTGCGGTCTGGTCGACACTACAGTCTGGTCGACGCTGCGGTCTGGTCCACGCTGCGGTCTGGTCGACACTACAGTCTGGTCGACGCTGCGGTCTGGTCTACGCTGCGGTCTGGTCGACGCTGCGGTCTGGTCGACGCTGCGGTCTGGTCGACGCTGGGGTCTGGTCCACGCTGCGGTCTGGTCCACGCTGTGGTCTGGTCCACGCTGCGGTCTGGTCGACGCTGCGGTCTGGTCGACGCTGCGGTCTGGTCCATGCTGCGGTCTGGTCCACGCTGCGGTCTGGTCCACGCTGCGGTCTAGTCCTCGCTGCGGTCTGCTCAACACCACAGTTTCTTAACAACCAGTAACAAGCCACACTATTGGCTAAGCCACTCACGTTCCTCGCTCCTCATTGGCTCTCACAAACCACCAATTAGAGAACAAACCAGACTTGTTAGCCTGGTCATGTTACTGGGTAGTTACGTATCAGTAGTTCCTTAACTACTGTTCCTGCTCCTTCAACCCCGTCTTGAGTCACGTCGCTACGGGACTGTTCCCTGGGGGTCGGTCTCTAGCTCCAGGGCCCGGCTGCGGAGCCTCTTGGGGGGGGGGGATGGAGCTTGTGACAAGCCGCTGTAATTGATAGTTTAAGCTGTCATATTAACCACCGCTGGCGGCGTTGACACACACAGGCGGCCGCAGCACTGATGGTAGTGGTGGGGGACTGCCGCATGCGGCAGTTCTCACAGTAGCACCCGTGATGCGGCATGCGGCAGTTCTCACAGTAGCACCCGTGATGCGGCATACGGTGATGGGTGTGGATGCGGCAGCTTCCGCATGCGGTAATGGTTGTGGGTGCGGCAGCTTCCGCATGCGGTAATGGTTGTGGGTGCGGCAGCTTCCGCATGCGGTGATGGGTGTGGATGCGGCAGCTTCCGCATGCGGTAATGGTTGTGGGTGCGGCAGCTTCCGCATGCGGTGATGGGTGTGGATGCGGCAGCTTCCGCATGCGGTGATGGGTGTGGATGCGGCAGCTTCCGCATGCGGTAATGGTTGTGGGTGCGGCAGCTTCCGCATGCGGTAATGGTTGTGGGTGCGGCAGCTTCCGCATGCGGTGATGGGTGTGGATGCGGCAGCTTCCGCATGCGGTAATGGTTGTGGGTGCGGCAGCTTCCGCATGCGATGATGGGAGTGGGTGCGGCAGCTTCCGCATGCGGTAATGGTTGTGGGTGCGGCAGCTTCCGCATGCGGTAATGGGAGTGGGTGCGGCAGCTTCCGCATGCGGTGATGGGAGTGGGTGCGGCAGCTTCCGCATGCGGTAATGGGAGTGGGTGCGGCAGCTTCCGCATGCGGTAATGGTTGTGGGTGCGGCAGCTTCCGCATGCGGTAATGGTTGTGGGTGCGGCAGCTTCCGCATGCGGTAATGGTTGTGGGTGCGGCAGCTTCCGCATGCGGTAATGGTTGTGGGTGCGGCAGCTTCCGCATGCGGTAATGGGAGTGGGTGCGGCAGCTTCCGCATGCGGTAATGGTTGTGGGTGCGGCAGCTTCCGCATGCGGTAATGGTTGTGGGTGCGGCAGCTTCCGCATGCGGTAATGGTTGTGGGTGCGGCAGCTTCCGCATGCGGTAATGGTTGTGGGTGCGGCAGCTTCCGCATGCGGTAATGGTTGGGGGTGCGGCAGCTTCCGCATGCGGTAATGGTTGTGGGTGCGGCAGCTTCCGCATGCGGTAATGGGTGTGGGTGCGGCAGTTTCCGCATGCGGTGATGGGAGTGGGTGCGGCAGCTTCCGCATGCGGTAATGGTTGTGGGTGCGGCAGCTTCCGCATGCGGTAATGGTTGGGGGTGCGGCAGCTTCCGCATGCGGTAATGGTTGGGGGTGCGGCAGCTTCCGCATGCGGTAATGGTTGTGGGTGCGGCAGCTTCCGCATGCGGTAATGGGTGTGGGTGCGGCAGTTTCCGCATGCGGTGATGGGAGTGGGTGCGGCAGCTTCCGCATGCGGTAATGGTTGTGGGTGCGGCAGCTTCCGCATGCGGTAATGGTTGTGGGTGCGGCAGCTTCCGCATGCGGTAATGGTTGTGGGTGCGGCAGCTTCCGCATGCGGTAATAGGTGTAATTAATGGCAATCAGCTCTGAACCCACTGAAGATTTTTTTAATTAAAAGTTAAAGTTGCCTAAAATGTTGATTTTTTTTTGCATAGAAAGTAATGAGATCTGTGGGCAAAGTGGGTCACCCCCCCCCCTCCACACACACACACACACACACACACACACACACACACACACACACACACACACCCACACACACACACACACACACACACACACACACACACACACACACACACACACACACACACACACACCCACACACACACACACACACACACACACACACACACACACACACACACACACACACACACACACACACACACCCACACACACACACACACACACACACACACACACACACATGAGAAGAGTTGTGACAGATGAGGATTGCAGGATCCTCCAAGAGGACCTGAACAGATTGCAGAGATGGTCAGAGAAATGGCTACTAGAATTCAACACGAGCAAATGTAAAGTTATGGAAATGGGACTAGGAGATAGGAGACCAAAGGGACAGTACACAATGAAGGGGAACAGCCTACCTGTAACGACGCGTGAAAGAGACCTGGGGGTGGACGTAACACCTAATCTATCTCCTGAGGCACATATAAATAGGATAACGACAGCAGCGTACTCTACACTGGCAAAAGTTAGAACATCATTCAGAAACCTAAGTAAGGAGGCATTTAGGGCGCTTTACACTGCCTACGTAAGGCCAGTCTTAGAGTATGCCGCCTCATCATGGAGTCCCCATCTGAAGAAGCATATAATGAAACTGGAAAAGGTTCAGAGGTTTGCAACGAGACTCGTCCCAGAGCTACGAGGGATGGGGTATGAAGAGCGCCTGAGGGAACTGTGCCTTACGACACTAGAAAGAAGAAGGGAGAGGGGGGACATGATAGGAACGTATAAGATACTCAGAGGAATTGACAGAGTGGACATAGACGAAATGTTCACACGGAATAGTAACAGAACGAGAGGACATGGATGGAAGCTTGAAACTCAGATGAGTCACAGAGATGTTAGGAAGTTTTCTTTTAGCGTGAGAGTAGTGGGGAAATGGAATGCACTTCAGGAACAGGTTGTGGAAGCAAATACTATTCATAATTTTAAAACCAGGTATGATAGGGAAATGGGACAGGAGTCATTGCTGTAAACAACCGATGCTCGAAAGGCGGGATCCAAGAGTCAATGCTCGATCCTGCAGACACAACTAGGTGAGTACAACTAGGTGAGTACACACACACACACACACACACACACACACACACACACACACACACACACACACACACACACACACACACACACACACACACACACACACACACACACTCTGACCAAAGAGCCAGAGCTCAACCCCCGCAAGCACAATTAGGTGAGTAGGTGAGTACACACACACCCACACACACACAAAAGAAATTGTTCATGACTTTTGTTAGGCCAAAGCTAGAATATGCAGCAGTTGTGTGGTGCCCATATCTTAAGAAGCACATCAACAAACTGGAAAAGGTGCAAAGACATGCTACGAAGTGGCTCCCAGAACTGAAGGGCAAGAGCTACGAGGAGAGGTTGGAAGCATTAAATATGCCAAAACTAGAAGACAGAAGAAAAAGAGGTGATATGATCACTACGTACAAAATAGTAACAGGAATTGATAAAATCGACAGGGAAGGATTCCTGAGAACTGGCACTTCAAGAACAAGAGGTCATAGATATAAACTAGCTAAACACAGATGCCGAAGAAATATAAGAAAATTCACCTTCGCAAATAGAGTGGTAGACGGTTGGAACAAGTTAAGTGAGAAGGTGGTGGAGGCCAAGACCGTCAGTAGTTTCAAAGCGTTACATGACAAAGAGCGCTGGGAAGACGGGACACCACGAGCGTAGCTCTCATCCTGTAACTACACTTAGGTAATTACACACACACACACACCCACACACACACACACACACACACACACACACACACACACACACACACACACACACACACACACACACACACACCCACACACACACACACACACACACACACACACACACACACACACACACACACACACACACACACACACACACACACACACACACACATACACACCCACACACACACACACACCCACACACACACACACCCACACACACACACACACACACACACACACACACACACACACACACACCCACACACACACACACACACACACACACACACACACACACACCCACACACACACACACACACACACACACACACACACACACACACACACCCACACACACACACACACACACACACACACACACACACACACACACACACACACACACACACACACCCACACACACACACACACACACACACACACACACACACACACACACACCCACACACACACACACACACACACACACACACACACACACACACACACACACACACACACACACACACACACACACACACCCACACACACACACACACACACACACACACACACACACACACACACACACACACACCCACACACACACACACACACACACACACACACACACACACACACACACACACACACACACACACACACACCCACACACACACACACACACACACACACACACACACACACACACACACACACACACACACACACACACACACACCCACTGTGTGAAGCTGGAGGAGGCAGAAGTCACACTGCAGCAAGCTCCTGGAAATATTGAATTACCTAAGTATTGGGAACAGGTTGAGGGCTACAGTGGTGTCCCAGGTTACATAAAGGTTCAGGGAAGAGTAAAAGCAAATAAAATACAATAAACAAGTAAAACTGAGTGAAAATAGCCGAGTGGAAAAGTTTGTTTTGGTCTAGAACAAAATCAAAGATGGCCGCCGCCACCACCCCCACTGAGAAGGTAGACACACCATCAGATGATGGTTTCAAAGGATTCTCAACACAAGATATAAGGAAAGGAGGTGTTCTTGGCAGGTTAGAGATAATTGAGGATATGCAAAAGAAGTATGAAGAAAAAGTGCTTAAATTAGAAGAGGACAATGGAGCTCTTTGGAGTGAGCTTTGCACTCTAAAAGGGAGTATGCTTCAACAAGGTAAGATTATTACTGCATTAACAGACAAGGTAACAAATCAGGAGGAGCAAATCAAGGAACTAGTGAAAGAAAATGAGGCATGGAAAGTGAAGTGTGGTGACTTTGAAGAAATAAACAAGAAGATAGACTCATATGGTGAACAACTCCAAGCAAGCCTAAGGGCTAACATAGAGTTAGGTAAGGATCTCCAACTGGAAACTTCACTGACAACTCACATAGAGGAGGTGAATAAAGAACTAGAAAAGTATAAAGAAGAAATAAAAGCGACATATGCTCAAGTTGTAAAAGAGAAAGAGACTATCAAAGAAGTGTGTTCGGAAGTCAAAACCAGAAATGACCAACAAGAAGCAGAAATTAGGCAGGCAATTAGGAAAGAACTGGTTACCAACAGTAAACTGGTACAAAACACTGCAGATAGAACTAAGTCCATAATCATTTTTGGATGTTTAGAGAAGGAAATTTCATCTAGGGTGGACCGAGCGGCAGAAGAGATGAAAATCATAGAGAAAATAGTAGGTTTAGGAGAAGGCTCAAAGGAAAATGTCAGTGATTTTAGAAGAATAGGAAAATATGAGAAAGAAAAGAACCGCCCCTTAAGGGTGACGTTTAATGGTGTGAAAAACATGATGGAAGTGCTAAGAAATGCCAGGAAACTGCAGAGTGATGAGGTTGGCAAATCTTGGTCAATAAGACAAGACCTCTCCAAGGAAGACAGAGAAAAGCTGAAAATGAACCTAATTGAGGCAAAACGTCTAAATGGGGATAGAAATGAAGAAGACAGAAATTCTTTTTTTTACAAAGTGACAGGGACTGGAAAGCTTGTGAAATGGTACATAAAAACAAAGCAACAAGATCAGTAGTGGAAGGGGGAGTAAAGAGCAAAGGAAAAGGGAACATGTTCCTGAAAATTGTATATACCAACATAGATGGAGTGAGGTCAAAAACTTTGGAGTTGCAAGATATAATCCAGCTTAGGGTCCCAGATATTGTTGCATTATCAGAGACGAAACTTGAAGGAAATATAATAAATGAAGTCATATTCCCAAGAGGCTACTCAGTTTGGAGACGTGACAGGAAAACTAGGAAGGGAGGAGGAGTGGCTGTACTGGTGAAAAAACACCTGAAGGTAAAAGAGTTAATATTTGAAAACCCTCGAGATATTGACATAATGGCATTGCAGGTCTGGAATCAGGATGATAACCTGATAATTGTAAATACCTACAGCCCACCAGCAAGCAACACGTGGACAAAGGAAGAACTGGATGACAAACGAGAGGGCCTCATAATGGTCATGAGAGATATTATTGTACAAGCAGATAAAGATAAATCACGACTGTTGATACTGGGGGACTTCAACTTTAGAGCAATAGACTGGGAGGCCTATGAAGCAAGAACGGAGGACTTTTGGACATGCAGATTTGTGAACCTCATTCTGGAGACATTCTTGTATCAACACATAAAGCAAGCCACAAGAATGAGGGAAGGAGATGTACCGTCAGTACTGGATCTAGTATTCACCAGGAAAGAAGAAGAGATTTTTGACATCCAGTACCTTCCTCCCTTGGGAAAGAGTGATCACGTCCTGTTAGACATTAAATATGCTTTAAGATATCATCTAGAAGAAAATGGGGACATTGAAACAGTTGATAAACTCGATTTAAGGAGAGGCAACTATGGGGAACTTCGAAATTTTTTTAATGAGTGTAATTGGACAGAATTGTTGCTAGGCAGGGAAGTAAATGAAATGTATGCCAAATTTTTAAAACTATACGAGGAAGGCACACAAACATTCATACCAAAACAGAGATGCAGGGCCAGAAAACAGGATTGGTTCGACAGAAATTGTGAGAGGGCAAGAGACCAAAAGACACAAAAATGGAATCAGTATAGGAAGAGGCCAAACCCCCAAACATACCAGCGATACAAAGATGCGAGAAACAACTATACAGCAGTAAGGAGAGAGGCAGAAAGAAATTTTGAAAAAGGGATTGCAGATAAATGTAAAACAGAACCGGGCCTATTCTACAAATTCATAAACAACAAATTGCAGGTAAAGGATAATATCCAGAGGTTGAAAATGGGAAACAGATTCACGGAAAATGAAAAGGAAATGTGTGAAACATTAAATGAAAAGTTCCAAAGTGTGTTTGTACAAAATGAAATCTTCAGAGAACCAGACACAATAAGAATTCCAGAGAACAACATAGAGCGGATAGAGGTGTCTAGAGATGAAGTGGAAAATATGTTAAAGGAGCTCGGGAAGAACAAAGCAGCTGGCCCAGATGGCGTTTCACCATGGGTTCTGAGAGAATGTGCATCTGAGCTCAGCATTCCACTTCACCTGATCTTTCAGGCATCCCTGTGTACAGGAATCGTAGCAGACGTGTGGAAACAGGCTAACATAGTTCCAATCTACAAAAGTGGAAGCAGGGAAGACCCCCTCAATTATAGACCTGTATCATTGACAAGTGTAATAGTGAAAGTATTGGAAAAGCTAATCAAAACTAAATGGGTAGAACACCTGGAGAGAAATGATATAATATCAGACAGACAATATGGTTTTCGATCTGGAAGATCCTGTGTATCAAATTTACTCAGTTTCTATGATCGAGCCACAGAGATATTACAGGAAAGAGATGGTTGGGTTGACTGCATCTATCTGGACCTAAAAAAGGCTTTCGACAGAATTCCACATAAGAGGTTGTTCTGGAAACTGGAAAATATTGTAGGGGTGACAGGTAAGCTTCTATCATGGATGAAAAATTTTCTGACTGATAGAAAAATGAGGGCAGTAATCAGAGGCAATGTATCGGACTGTAGAAATGTCACAAGTGGAGTACCACAGGGTTCAGTTCTTGCACCAGTGATGTTTATTGTGTACATAAATGATCTACCAGTTGGTATACAGAATTATATGAACATGTTTGCTGATGATGCTAAGATAATAGGAAGGATAAGAAATTTAGATGACTGTCATGCCCTTCAAGAAGACCTGGACAAAATAAATATATGGAGCACCACTTGGCAAATGGAATTTAATGTTAATAAATGCCATGTTATGGAATGTGGAATAGGAGAACATAGACCCCACACAACCTATAAATTATGTGAGAAATCTTTAAAGAATTCTGATAAAGAAAGAGATCTAGGAGTGGTTCTAGATAGAAAACTATCACCTGAGGACCACATAAAGAATATTGTGCAAGGAGCCTATGCTATGCTTTCTAACTTCAGAATTGCATTTAAATACATGGATGGCGATATACTAAAGAAATTGTTCATGACTTTTGTTAGGCCAAAGCTAGAATATGCAGCAGTTGTGTGGTGCCCATATCTTAAGAAGCACATCAACAAACTGGAAAAGGTGCAAAGACATGCTACTAAGTGGCTCCCAGAACTGAAGGGAAGAGCTACGAGGAGAGGTTAGAAGCATTAAATATGCCAAAACTAGAAGACAGAAGAAAAAGAGGTGATATGATCACTACGTACAAAATAGTAACAGGAATTGATAAAATCGACAGGGAATATTCCTGAGACCTGGAACTTCAAGAACAAGAGGTCATAGATTTAAACTAGCTAAACACAGATGCCGAAGAAATATAAGAAAATTCACCTTCGCAAATAGAGTGGTAGACGGTTGGAACAAGTTAAGTGAGAAGGTGGTGGAGGCCAAGACCGTCAGTAGTTTCAAAGCGTTATATGACAAAGAGTGCTGGGAAGACGGGACACCACGAGCGTAGCTCTCATCCTGTAACTACACTTAGGTAATTACACACACACACACACACACACACACACACACACACACACACACACACACACGCACACGCACACGCACACACACACACACACACACACACACACACACACACACACACAACCCCAACACAAAAGACACTGAAAACTCAATACAATTTCAGATAATTTCATTCCAGCCAGAAGCCTCGCCTCTCTGTGGAGGAAAGATATCCCACAGACTGCCAGACGGGGACACCACCACCACCTACAATGTCCACTACCACTCCCACACACTCCCACACACACGGACACACTCCCACACACTCCCACACACACGGACACACTCCCACACACACGGACACACTCCCACACACTCCCACACACACGGACACCACCTGCAAGAACGGCTCACAAGAACGGCAAGAAAAGGCAGCATCCGGTGATAAAAGCACAATGTTTGGGTTCGTGTAGGGATGAGGGCGGATTAGCCCGTCTTCACAGCTGTGTGCTCACATAATCCGCCTCTCATGCGGATCACTCGGTCGCGAACGTCAACATTGTCTCCTCTAGGTGGAGCGGACGGAGCTAGAGAGTGGAGGGGGCAGCAGCTGGACGGAGAGAGAGTGGAGGAGGCAGCTGTACGGAGCGAGGCAGCAGCTGCATCATTTACAAACTGGTACCAGTTGTCTGGTAAAGGAAATCTATTGAACAAATACTGGAGATGAAGGTGGATAACTAGACTTGTTTAAAGTTACTTGGACTTGTTTAACTTCATGCTCGACAAACATCTCCTTTCTGGGTAGTGTTGACATGCAACCATGGAGGAGGTTGTATGTTGTGGTGACACAACCAGAGGGTTGTGTGTTGTGGTGACACACAACCAGAGGGTTGTGTGTTGTGGTGACACACCCAGAGGGTTGTATGTTGTGGTGACACAACCAGAGGGTTGTATGTTGTGGTGACACACAACCATGGAGGGGGTTGTGTGTTGTGGTGACACACAACCATGGAGAGGGTTGTATGTTGTGGTGACACAACCAGAGGGTTGTGTGTTGTGGTGACACAACCAGAAGGTTGTATGTTGTGGTGACACAACCAGAGGGTTGTATGTTGTGGTGACACAACCAGAGGGTTGTATGTTGTGGTGACACACAACCATGGAGGGGGTTGTGTGTTGTGGTGACACACAACCATGGAGAGGGTTGTATGTTGTGGTGACACAACCAGAGGGTTGTGTGTTGTGGTGACACAACCAGAGGGTTGTGTGTTGTGGTGACACAACCAGAGGGTTGTGTGTTGTGGTGACACACACAACCAGAGGGTTGTGTGTTGTGGTGACACAACCAGAGGGTTGTATGTTGTGGTGACACACAACCATGGAGGGGGTTGTGTGTTGTGGTGACACACAACCATGGAGAGGGTTGTATGTTGTGGTGACACAACCAGAGGGTTGTGTGTTGTGGTGACACAACCAGAGGGTTGTAAGTTGTGGTGACACAACCAGAGGGTTGTGTGTTGTGGTGACACAACCAGAGGGTTGTGTGTTGTGGTGACACAACCAGAGGGTTGTGTGTTGTGGTGACACAACCAGAGGGTTGTAAGTTGTGGTGACACAACCAGAGGGTTGTAAGTTGTGGTGACACAACCAGAGGGTTGTAAGTTGTGGTGACACAACCAGAGGGTTGTATGTTGTGGTGACACAACCAGAGGGTTGTATGTTGTGGTGACACAACCAGAGGGTTGTGTGTTGTGGTGACACACAACCATGGAGGAGGTTGTGTGTTGTGGTGACACAACCAGAGGGTTGTGTGTTGTGGTGACACAACCAGAGGGTTGTATGTTGTGGTGACACACAACCATGGAGGGGGTTGTGTGTTGTGGTGACACAACCAGAGGGTTGTATGTTGTGGTGACACACAACCATGGAGGGGGTTGTGTGTTGTGGTGACACACAACCATGGAGAGGGTTGTATGTTGTGGTGACACAACCAGAGGGTTGTATGTTGTGGTGACACACAACCATGGAGGGGGTTGTGTGTTGTGGTGACACACAACCATGGAGAGGGTTGTATGTTGTGGTGACACAACCAGAGGGTTGTGTGTTGTGGTGACACAACCAGAGGGTTGTAAGTTGTGGTGACACAACCAGAGGGTTGTAAGTTGTGGTGACACAACCAGAGGGTTGTGTGTTGTGGTGACACAACCAGAGGGTTGTGTGTTGTGGTGACACAACCAGAGGGTTGTAAGTTGTGGTGACACAACCAGAGGGTTGTGTGTTGTGGTGACACAACCAGAGGGTTGTAAGTTGTGGTGACACAACCAGAGGGTTGTGTGTTGTGGTGACACAACCAGAGGGTTGTAAGTTGTGGTGACACAACCAGAGGGTTGTATGTTGTGGTGACACAACCAGAGGGTTGTAAGTTGTGGTGACACAACCAGAGGGTTGTATGTTGTGGTGACACACAACCATGGAGGGGGTTGTATGTTGTGGTGACACACAACCAGAGGGTTGTATGTTGTGGTGACACAACCAGAGGGTTGTATGTTGTGGTGACACAACCAGAGGGTTGTATGTTGTGGTGACACAACCAGAGGGTTGTATGTTGTGGTGACACACAACCATGGAGGAGGTTGTATGTTGTGGTGACACAACCAGAGGGTTGTATGTTGTGGTGACACAACCAGAGGGTTGTATGTTGTGGTGACACAACCAGAGGGTTGTATGTTGTGGTGACACAACCAGAGGGTTGTATGTTGTGGTGACACAACCAGAGGGTTGTGTGTTGTGGTGACACAACCAGAGGGTTGTGTGTTGTGGTGACACAACCAGAGGGTTGTGTGTTGTGGTGACACAACCAGAGGGTTGTATGTTGTGGTGACACACAACCATGGAGGGGGTTGTATGTTGTGGTGACACACAACCAGAGGGTTGTATGTTGTGGTGACACAACCAGAGGGTTGTATGTTGTGGTGACACACAACCATGGAGGGGGTTGTGTGTTGTGGTGACACACAACCATGGAGAGGGTTGTATGTTGTGGTGACACAACCAGAGGGTTGTGTGTTGTGGTGACACAACCAGAGGGTTGTGTGTTGTGGTGACACAACCAGAGGGTTGTAAGTTGTGGTGACACAACCAGAGGGTTGTGTGTTGTGGTGACACACACAACCAGAGGGTTGTGTGTTGTGGTGACACAACCAGAGGGTTGTGTGTTGTGGTGACACAACCAGAGGGTTGTGTGTTGTGGTGACACAACCAGAGGGTTGTGTGTTGTGGTGACACAACCAGAGGGTTGTGTGTTGTGGTGACACAACCAGAGGGTTGTGTGTTGTGGTGACACACACAACCAGAGGGTTGTAAGTTGTGGTGACACAACCAGAGGGTTGTGTGTTGTGGTGACACACACAACCAGAGGGTTGTATGTTGTGGTGACACAACCAGAGGGTTGTATGTTGTGGTGACACACAACCAGAGGGTTGTGTGTTGTGGTGACACACAACCAGAGGGTTGTGTGTTGTGGTGACACAACCAGAGGGTTGTGTGTTGTGGTGACACACAACCAGAGGGTTGTGTGTTGTGGTGACACAACCAGAGGGTTGTAAGTTTTGGTGACACAACCAGAGGGTTGTATGTTGTGGTGACACAACCAGAGGGTTGTAAGTTGTGGTGACACAACCAGAGGGTTGTGTGTTGTGGTGACACAACCAGAGGGTTGTAAGTTGTGGTGACACAACCAGAGGGTTGTATGTTGTGGTGACACAACCAGAGGGTTGTAAGTTGTGGTGACACAACCAGAGGGTTGTGTGTTGTGGTGACACACAACCAGAGGGTTGTGTGTTGTGGTGACACAACCAGAGGGTTGTGTGTTGTGGTGACACAACCAGAGGGTTGTGTGTTGTGGTGACACAACCAGAGGGTTGTGTGTTGTGGTGACACAACCAGAGGGTTGTATGTTGTGGTGACACACACAACCAGAGGGTTGTGTGTTGTGGTGACACAACCAGAGGGTTGTGTGTTGTGGTGACACAACCAGAGGGTTGTGTGTTGTGGTGACACAACCAGAGGGTTGTGTGTTGTGGTGACACAACCAGAGGGTTGTATGTTGTGGTGACACAACCAGAGGGTTGTATGTTGTGGTGACACAACCAGAGGGTTGTAAGTTGTGGTGACACAACCAGAGGGTTGTGTGTTGTGGTGACACACAACCAGAGGGTTGTATGTTGTGGTGACACACACAACCAGAGGGTTGTGTGTTGTGGTGACACAACCAGAGGGTTGTGTGTTGTGGTGACACAACCAGAGGGTTGTATGTTGTGGTGACACAACCAGAGGGTTGTGTGTTGTGGTGACACAACCAGAGGGTTGTGTGTTGTGGTGACACAACCAGAGGGTTGTGTGTTGTGGTGACACAACCAGAGGGTTGTATGTTGTGGTGACACAACCAGAGGGTTGTATGTTGTGGTGACACAACCAGAGGGTTGTATGTTGTGGTGACACAACCAGAGGGTTGTAAGTTGTGGTGACACAACCAGAGGGTTGTGTGTTGTGGTGACACAACCAGAGGGTTGTATGTTGTGGTGACACAACCAGAGGGTTGTATGTTGTGGTGACACAACCAGAGGGTTGTATGTTGTGGTGACACAACCAGAGGGTTGTATGTTGTGGTGACACAACCAGAGGGTTGTGTGTTGTGGTGACACACACAACCAGAGGGTTGTATGTTGTGGTGACACAACCAGAGGGTTGTATGTTGTGGTGACACACACAACCAGAGGGTTGTATGTTGTGGTGACACAACCAGAGGGTTGTATGTTGTGGTGACACACACAACCAGAGGGTTGTGTGTTGTGGTGACACAACCAGAGGGTTGTGTGTTGTGGTGACACACACAACCAGAGGGTTGTGTGTTGTGGTGACACAACCAGAGGGTTGTATGTTGTGGTGACACAACCAGAGGGTTGTGTGTTGTGGTGACACACAACCAGAGGGTTGTGTGTTGTGGTGACACACAACCAGAGGGTTGTATGTTGTGGTGACACACAACCAGAGGGTTGTATGTTGTGGTGACACAACCAGAGGGTTGTATGTTGTGGTGACACAACCAGAGGGTTGTATGTTGTGGTGACACACACAACCAGAGGGTTGTGTGTTGTGGTGACACAACCAGAGGGTTGTGTGTTGTGGTGACACACACAACCAGAGGGTTGTGTGTTGTGGTGACACAACCAGAGGGTTGTATGTTGTGGTGACACACACAACCAGAGGGTTGTATGTTGTGGTGACACAACCAGAGGGTTGTATGTTGTGGTGACACAACCAGAGGGTTGTATGTTGTGGTGACACACAACCAGAGGGTTGTGTGTTGTGGTGACACACACAACCAGAGGGTTGTATGTTGTGGTGACACACACAACCAGAGGGTTGTGTGTTGTGGTGACACACACAACCAGAGGGTTGTGTGTTGTGGTGACACAACCAGAGGGTTGTGTGTTGTGGTGACACAACCAGAGGGTTGTGTGTTGTGGTGACACAACCAGAGGGTTGTATGTTGTGGTGACACAACCAGAGGGTTGTGTGTTGTGGTGACACAACCAGAGGGTTGTATGTTGTGGTGACACAACCAGGGGGTTGTGTGTTGTGGTGACACAACCAGGGGGTTGTGTGTTGTGGTGACACAACCAGAGGGTTGTGTGTTGTGGTGACACAACCAGAGGGTTGTGTGTTGTGGTGACACAACCAGAGGGTTGTGTGTTGTGGTGACACAACCAGAGGGTTGTGTGTTGTGGTGACACAACCAGAGGGTTGTAAGTTGTGGTGACACAACCAGAGGGTTGTGTGTTGTGGTGACACAACCAGAGGGTTGTGTGTTGTGGTGACACAACCAGAGGGTTGTGTGTTGTGGTGACACAACCAGAGGGTTGTGTGTTGTGGTGACACAACCAGAGGGTTGTGTGTTGTGGTGACACAACCAGAGGGTTGTGTGTTGTGGTGACACAACCAGAGGGTTGTAAGTTGTGGTGACACAACCAGAGGGTTGTGTGTTGTGGTGACACAACCAGAGGGTTGTGTGTTGTGGTGACACAACCAGAGGGTTGTGTGTTGTGGTGACACAACCAGAGGGTTGTGTGTTGTGGTGACACAACCAGAGGGTTGTGTGTTGTGGTGACACAACCAGAGGGTTGTGTGTTGTGGTGACACAACCGTGATTGTCAGATACAATCATCCTTCCGGGGGGGGGGATTGTATTGATTGTGTGTTGTTACAACCTACCCCCTCCCCCCCCTCCCCCCTACCCCCCCCTCACGGTTCCTCACTAACAAGCAACGCCTTCCTTCTCCTGCAG